>NC_068315.1:21069500-21297000 GCF_025860055.1 Xyrauchen texanus
AGACAATATTGTGTTAAGATTCTACTGGGGGTAATAAAACACAATGAGGGACAACTTGAGGGCAGTAAATCATTTTGTGTATTTTCTTTTTACTAGCCAGCTGACACAGTCATGTCATTTTACAGATACATCACTGTATTATGTAAATTAGTATATTATACTCTGTACAAGATATTCACTTTTCTTTGAGACAGCACAAAAAAGAAAGAAAAGATGACTGAAACAGGTAAATTGCTAGCAATGCAGACAGTGTTTATACCGAAAATACTAGAAAAGGTAGTGTCCTCCCAACTATGTTTATTTCTACAGAGAAATAGTCTACGTATATGAACAATTTCAGTCAGGATTTAGGCCCCATCACAGTACAGAGGCTGCACTTATCAGAGGTACAAATAACTTGCTCTTATCATCTGATCACGGCTGCATTTCTCTTCTAGTGCTTTTAGATCGTAAGCTGCCTTCGACACGATAGATCACAACATTTTCTTGAATAGGCTTGAGAATTATGTAGGCATTAGTGGACTTGCATTAGCACAGTTTAGGTAATATTTATCAGACCGCTACCATTTTTTCTATGTAAATGAGGAATTGTCAAACCAAACAAAAGTTATGTATGGAGTGCAACAGGGATCAGTTTTAGGGCCTCTGCTTTTCTCCATGTATACGCTTCCCCTGGGAGATATTATCAGGAATCGTGGAATAAGTTTCCACTGTTATGCTGACGATTCACAACTTTATATTTCTTCAAATTCTTGACAAAATTTCACAATTCTCCAAATTAGCAGAGTATATCAATGAAATAAAAGATTGGATGGCCAGAAATTTCCTTCTACTCAATTCCGACAAAACACCTCTAAAAATAAGCCACTACAATATAATTTGACTCACGATGGACTTTTACATCATCTTCAACAGCAAAGAACTTAGGTGTCATATTTGTACCGATCAGTCCTTTGAAAATCAAATTACAAATGTTTGTAGAACAGCATTCTTCCACCTAAGAAATATTGCTAAATTACAGTACATGCTTTCTGTTGCAGATGTTGAGAAACTAATTCATGCATTCATGACCTCAAGACTAGATTATTGTAATGCATTACTGGGAGGATGTCCAGCAAGATCAGTAACTAAACTTCAGTTGGTTCAAAATGCAGCAGCCAGAGTGCTAACAACAACCAAGAAATATGATCATATTAGCCCCATTTTGTCATCATTACATTGACTTCCTGTTAAATTTCACATTCATTTTAAAATAATGTTAACTACGTACAAAGCTTTGAATGGTCTAACTCCGCAGTACTTAAGTGACGTTCTAACACACTATATTCCATCACGTTCATTACGATCACAAAATTCTGGCCTGTTAATTATTCCTAAAATATCAAAATCCACAAAAGGAGGTAGATCCTTTTCATATTTGGCTCCTAAACTATGAAATAGTCTCCCTAACACTGTTCGAGATGCAGACACACTCACTCAGTTTAAGTCTAGACTACAGAGTCATCTATTTATCCAGGCATACACCTCATTTATCCTCCAACCCACAATTAGGCTGCTTTAGTTAGGTCTGCCGGAGCCAGAAACATTGATCGTGATCTATAACTCTGGAATAAATTGAATGGCAACTATATTAATATTTATTTTATTTGTTTCCCTGTCTCAACCTCGGGACTCCTGTCCTGAGGTCACCAGAACCGGCTGGATCCAGCACCATTCCAGCTTCGTGTTGGACTCCACTGCAACGTGTCGCTGTGTGATGATGACTAATAGCATTCGGTGCCAGCCAAACATCACTTCAGTCTATTACGATGGACTTCAGAGGATGAGCTAATGCCAACTCCATCCATAAGACATGGGATACTTCATATGCCATTGCCTGATCATTTGACCTAGGACAGACCCCACCACAAATACTGTCCAGGTTGAACTGCGATGCACCTCACTGATCTCTGCCTGCATTTGATGGACTATTGATGGACTATTCACTACACTATTATAATGAAATACATAAACCATCAATTAATTGGCAACAAAACCCTTCATCAGCCATCTAACAAAAGACAATTGCATCTATGTGAACTTCTGCAGTTAATCCAGGATGAACTTCAAAGACATTAGTCATTAATCTTACAGTTCATACAAAATCTTCGTACACTGACATAGTGAAATAATTTTAAACCATGACTTGCACTATACATAAGTAATATTAGCATTACATTCATGATGTTATCAGAGGGGACTGGCCCCCACAGTGAGTCTGGTTTCTCCCAAGAGTATTTGTCTCCATTAATCAACATCTTATGGAGTTTTGTGTTCCTTGCCACAGTCGCGTTCAGCTTGCTCTCTGGGGTTCTAAATACAATTATTATTTAATTACATATTTTTAAACACGATTCACAATCATATTTTATCAAACTTCATAATTATGACTCTTAAGACCTTATAGATATTACAGTTTCATTTTCAGTTAATGCATAATTTTCTGTAAAGCTGCTTTGAAACTATGTGTGTTGTGAAAAGTGCTATACAAATACACATTTTTGACTTGACTTGAGTGCTTGTCTTTGTACTGTACTTGTACTTTAAAAATACATGTATCTTTTAAAACTAAAACTGTATGCCTTTTTATATGCTATGGGGAACTCTAGCTTTTAGTTTCCTTTTCTCATAACATGAGTTGTTAAACTAAAACTATTAATGCTAGCAAATCTTCCTCTGCATGTTGTGCTGTAAGCTCCAAAAGCCAGTACAATTGAACTTCACTGACATTAGAAAAAGTTAAAGGGATAGTTCACCCAAAATGACAGTTCTTCTAAAAATCTTTGTGTTCTGCAGAAGAAAGAAAGTCATACACATCTGGGATGGCATGAGGGTGAGTAAATGATGAGAGTTTTTTTTTGCTTTTTGGGTGAACTAATACTTTAAGAATATTGAATTGAGTTTACTAACTTAATTCTCCACAATTTCAACATAAGAAGACAGGACAGCAGAGTTTATTTCAATATTATCAGTAGGAGAAGTTAACTTGTTGTGTCTACTTATTATTATTAATATTAGATATTGATTGTGAAAGAAGAGGTCTGAGAGAAAAACAACTCATATTATATTTACCATGGCAGAGGAGGTCATTGGGTCTTATCAAAAACAATATATTGGAGGCTGTAAAGGCATAATTGGGTTCTATAGTTTTACATTTAAAATATGTTAGAAAATGCTATGTAATAATGTACGGTAATATAAAAAGGAATCAATACACCATGTACTATGACAAATGTGATCACAATAACTGCCTCAAGGGGGTGCTATGAGCACGATAGAAGATATTCAGTGACCTTAAAATACTTTTAAACAAGTGAATCAATATTAGCCTTCTGTTTCTTCATTCTTCTTTTAAATTCTACCTTGTACAGAAAATATTAAAAATGCTACACATGAAGCTACAGTATGTGCATAATGGTGTAAAATACAATGTTATTAAATGATTTTAAAAATGGGATGAACAAATTACAGTATAATCATAATAATTATTTAATGGCCTAATATTGAATGTATACAGACATATTTAGCTACAGGGAGTTCAAGGGGTTTCTGATACACACTCCATTATGAGCTATACAAAGCATGATTAAAGATTTCAGAACTTTAGCCATATGAAAGTGGTTTCACAGCATTTCAGATTTTTCTATTGAGAAAAAGACCTCACTAATCTCACATCTCTCTTTCAGAGTTTCAGAGGATATACCAACAATGTCACAAACGGCAAGTGCTCAAAATTGACAAGATACCAAAATTTGAAATCCAATATTTCAATCCACATTTTTAAACAAGTGTCTCATCTGTGTCCATTTTATATCTCTTAAGAATTATAGAAGAAACTTCTCAGGCAAAACCGACCCTTAAATGATACATGACTATGAGCTATGAAAGAGTAAACTTGGTGCAATACACTTTTCCTCTGTATTAAAAAGAGCGATGGTGTCTGTCCTAAGTGCCAGATTTCATATTGATACAATTCTAGAAAGGTGTTTGTCAGATGTACTTTTTGCAGCCATTGTCTCTGCCTCTCTCTTTTTTCTCTTTGGGGACAATCTCATGGAGATAAAAAAAAGACCAAATTTTTTAAAAGAAGTCTAGATTGGACAGCTTAAAGAAGGGCATGAACTAGAGTGTGGGTATGCAAGTGTTTCACAGAACTGAGTAACAGATACAGTAACAGTCTGTTAATTGTATGCATACTGTCATACTTTTCAACACGTTTCCATTTTGTTGCTTTAAATGTAATATACTGTATATTTTTGCTGTTTTTTATGTCTGCCATCCTCAGGCTCTTGTTGGGCCTCTCCTTTTTCTCTAAAACAGACTCACTTTGAGTTCTCATGAGGCCTCAAATGCTTTAGAGGACAATATAAGAGGACAAAAGAGATTGTTTGTGTTCTGTCCATCCTTTTTCACTTTGTTGCTGGACTGTTGGAAAGGTTAACAATAGATCAGAACAACAGTAAAAACATAGAGTATAGTCTATAAATCCATGTAATGCCTTTGTACACTGTTATTTATTTTGGTGTGTCTCGTACTATGCAGCTTGATAGTACTTCAATAATGCTTGACAACTTTAATTATGCATTCTCACATTTCTTTGCACAACTTTTTGAAAGTTGCAAGTAAATGTGTACATTGTTTTCAATCTTCATCTCCCTTCAACAGTCTATCTTACAATGAATAAACTGGTCATAATGTACATGTAAGGTATTTAAATGCATACGCAAACAAATGTGCGTACAATTTGTGCGTACAACAAATATGTTTTTCAGCACTTTGAAGTCTTTCAAATATCAAGTTTGTCAAAAGATCAAGTCAACAATAAGAGGACTATTAGTTTTCTCAGCACCTGGAGGATATGAAGCATTCGAAATCCCTAAAACAAGGCAGGCAATATAAAGCAAGATCAAGTTAAACAAGACTCTCAACTTCCTGTGAATGGAACAATAGAAAATGGCATTTTCCATTGCTACATTCTTTTTCATGATGATCATCTTTTAAAAATAGTTTGCATCACATTGTGTCAATTTTGTATTTTTCTGATTCTTCTGCTTATTCAGGTATCCAAACACTTCCTTCAAATCTGCACATTTTGGATGTCTTATATATCAAGTGATCCGCAACCCTAAACTGGGTGTGTGAATTAGGGAGAAATCTAAAATGTGCAGTGTTGATGCGTCTCTGCTCTAGGACTGCACACAATGTATAAGAAATCTTCTTATGCAAAAATAAATAAATAAAAATAAAATAAATATAAAAAATAAATAAATGAATAATAATGTAATTATTACTATAATAAATAAAATAATAATAATAATAGTAAAATTAATCATTTAATTCTTGGCAAACAGCAGACTTTTCTCTCTAAAGTTTTCCATGTAACGTGAAATGAAAGGAAAACTGGTTCAGAGATCTAGCCTGGACTACCTGTATATGAATCTATATAGGGCGGTATTCAGATGATGAATGCATCACTGCATTCTGCTGAATCCTGAAGAGAGAGGCTCCCTGGGGTAGCTAATGCAGTAATATTTTATCTCAGGTGAAGTAAACAAATTAATCACTTTTACCATATATCATTATATTCTAATAGATACAAAATTATCCTGTGCAAATTTTGTAGGAATATTTGATTCTTGCACTTATAGATATGTGGGTTATGTAACTTGTTAAAACTGCAAAATGGTTGCAAATTGTATTTATTTAAATGTGTAAAGCAATAAACAAACAGCAACAGTATAAAGCAACAAAAATTATATGATTCAGTTTTTGTAACAGAAAGTTTAATCTATCAAACTGAAATAGGATTTAAATACAGTAAATGAAAAAAAATATTTTTAACTTTATCATTGAATATCATAGTTTTCAGAAGTAATTTCTCATTGAAAAGAATATTACTGCACACCCCTGTTTTGATAATTCTTTATTTAATTTTATTTATGTTATGTGGAATTGCTCCAACATGATTTAAAATTAACCATAGAATGTCCATCGTCATGGATATCAGTTCTTAGAAAGATTTCAATTTTCTTTTTCAGATAATTTCGAAAATCTCCAGGTGCAATTTGACACAATGGGGTTTCTAATATCATTGTTTGTGGTGCTACTACTGATGAATAATGGTGAGGTTTTGGTTGCAACATTTCAAAAATTCCAGCTTCAATTCATAATTATTTTAATATGAAATAAATTAATAGATGAGAACAATTTTATTTTACAATTGTAATAAACAAATGACTTACCTGATAGGACTGTACAAATGCCAAATTAGCACACTCAGTTTACAATCATATGCAGCACTGCATAATGACTGAAGGTTTGAATGCATAACATAGACAGGTGTGACTACTATTGTGTTTAGACATATGAGTATTCAAATTGTAGAGAATCCTAAAATGGTCTAGTGACACCCAGATTATGTTAGCATATTATTAATCAACAGTTTTGTTTTTGCTTGCAATTCTACTCCTTTATTTTAGGATTTTTTCCCTTGATTCTAATTTAGTTACAAGATATTGTTGAAGTACAACTCTGCAATGACAACAACCCAATACTGATGTCACAAACATAATTTCTATTCCCAGCAGAGCAATTTACTAATGCTAACTCAAAACAGTTACTGTTGATCTCCAAGATCAATATACTGCTTTTAAATATTAACTAATTACTGCTTAAGTGTGGCTTACTATATATTGCCTCTGCAGGATAATTCTTCTTTGCCAGGTGTTTTGTTGTCTGAAATGTTTCCAAATGTATTAAAATAGACTAAATGATTTTTGAGCACTGGGGGGAAAACATACTTGGGTAGCCCTCAGGGCCAGCTGTGCATGTCTGTACCGAGGGGAACTCCCGTCAGGTCATACCAGAGAGGGCATTCGGAGGATTCCAGGGAGGAAAACAGGTTTAACTGTGCCTGGCCGAATCAACTCCAAATCAGCTGGATGTTCACAGAACTTCCAGGGAAAGAGGTGAGGTCTAGAAGGGTTCACCCTCCTGGCGCCTCTCAGGAACCTGGTAACCAGGTCTTGCTTACAGAGCGACTTACCTTGGATGTCATCGTGATACGCTGCTATGGCAGCTACATAAACATTGAGAGTGGAGGGGGACAGCTGCTCGTTCAGTCTCTCTTGCAGGAAGGAAAGCATTGACCCGACTATGCAACTCTGAGGGTCTTCGCCACGGGAAGAACAACACCTTGCGAAGATACGCCACTTCAGGGAGTAGAGGTGCCTTGTAGAAGGAACTCTAGCCTGAGTGATCGTGTTGACCACAGCGGGCGGCAGACCTGTTAGGTCCGCCGCGTCCCATCCAGGGACTAGACATGGAGATTTCAGAGGTCTGGGCATGGGTGCCAGAGGGTGCCCCATCCCTGAGAAAGAAGGTCTTTCCTCAGGGGAATTCGCTAGGGAGGATCTGTTGCGAGGAGTTTGAGGTCCGAAAACCAGGTCTGAGTGGGCCACGAGGGTGACCTGCTCCTCGTCCTCCCTGATTTGCACAGAAACTGTTCCCCCTGAGGAATATTAAAATCCAGTCCAACACTCGCAGCAGCCCACGAAAGCAAGGCAGTCAGCTCCTCAGCATCTGACATCACCAAAGACACCCTCCGATGCAGCGATCGACATCTCATCTGGCTAGCGAGCGCAAGCCTGCGTCATCCCAGTGCTAGACAGAAGCAAATTAGCTTATCGGGGAGTGGGCAGTCTGTGGGGATTTACACGCAGTGAGAACATGATCCATCCATGAGCGCTTCCTCATCGTGCTTACTGCCCAGGCACGTGAGGCAGAGATCGTGACTGTCAGAGGCAGAGAGGTAACGACCGCTTCCAGGAACGGCACAGAGACGGAAAGGCATCTTTAAAAAGATGCGTCTTTAAAAAGACGTCCAACGACACTGTGCCTTGCTCAAACACACTCTTTTAGAGAAAAGCTCTTTTAGAAGCACTGTCGAAGCACCCAGGGGTGTAATCTGCAGCAGAGTGAAGAGTGTAGAGAGAGCTGCTGGAATGCGGCGTCTGACTGAATCCGCATTCCGATCTCCCTTTTATACTCGTATGTCGGGGGGAGTGGCATGCAAATTTATCTCGCCAATTTCTCATTGACCTTTTCTCAAAGATCTGAAGGTGGATCGGGCTCCCAAGAGTGACCCTTAGTGTCACTACATCGACACAATGTCCAGTGAGTGACAGAAGGGGAACCACTTTTATCAGTTTATTGTGAATGCAAAGCTGTTCAGTATGTGTATGATGTGCATTAACTTGCATAACATTTTGTTTAATTTTGTGTTCACAGACGTTTATACCACTACTACACCATCAAACATCGACAGTTTTACAGAATTGAAAACCAGCATAACAACTGGTGTGTGACCACTTAGAGTGGAACTATGAAAATTAATTTACAATTTATAACAACACACAAAACATATAGGCCTATATATATTTTTATATTAATAGTGTATAGTTGTTATTTTAGTTATTTTATTTATTATTGATTCTCCCAAACAGTAACTGACCCATGCTATGACTATAATATATTGGATGAGTACTGGAGAGACATACGTCAATATGCCAATTATGGATATGATGACACCCTTGTTGAGTGGTATGGATGGTATCGACTCTATCTGATCGGAGAACCTGCTCAATTGTCGGAATGGTGTGTGAGTTACATCACATGTGGTGGTGATACTGCACTATGTCTTAATGGTTCTCATCCACGACTTGAAGATGGAGTGGTGACACGTGATGTCTCGGGATCTTCCTCCTATGACTGCAGCAGCTACAGGTCCACCCCCATCCAGATCAAAGCCTGTCCTGGAGATTATTATGTCTATAAACTCATCAAACCAGATGAGTCAATCTACATGCCTTCATACTGTGCAGGTACAGCTCCAACTCTCATTCTCTGATTTTGCCAGATTTGTTTGTGAATTGCAATCTTTTTAATTAATGTATTTGTTAGAGCCATAATTTAAATAATTTTAACAAGAAAGATATTACAAAAACAGATTAAAAAAAAAAAAATTAAATACACAATATGTTTAGATGTGTTGAAATCAGGGCTGGACTGGTAATCTGGCATACCGAGCATTTTCCCGGTGGGCCGAAGCACTTTGGGGGCGATCAGGTGCGGACTGGCCTTCGGGAGAACCAAGCGGGCCGGTGGGTCGGTCGCGAAACGTGCTGAATGGGCCGTGATTTCTCTTCCCAGTCCAGCCCTGGTTGAAATGTAACACTGTTTGTGCATGTTTGTTCAAACATCCCCCTTCTCTTCTGTAATTGGTGTGCTTCTTTTTCAAGTTGTAGAGTTAGGCTGAGCAACACGGTTTTCACAAGGGTTTAACTAAGATAAACAAAGATTTATAGCTGTGAATTTGCTGTTTTGTAATTTTGTAAGAATTTGTTTTCTGAAAACAGATTAACCTTGATGAAGACCCGATTAAATGCTTTATCTGAAATAAGAAATATAATTTTGCTTACACATTACAGTATTATTGAATGAATGCTTTTAATATTGTGTCTGTTCCAAAACCTAATAAGCTGCCTCAACAAGCAGCATTTTAAGGTATCATAGGTAGGGTGACCAGATTCCAGCTTGTAGAAACGGGACAGCCCCCTCAAAGCAAAAATTAAAATGACGTATCTTTATCTAGGTGCAAATCAATGCGAAGTAGAAGGTGCATCTGCATCTGTAACTGTTGTCACCTTGTACTTTTCACTGGCAGCAATTTTATTTCAAGAGTTTATTGTAAAATGCAGAGCAGTCCAGTCTATAATTAAGATGTACAATAAGTATTGTCTTCATGACTGTTACACTGAGTCAAGATTTATCGTTGGAGTCGGTGTCCAAGCTGCATTCATTCATGAGAACATGCTCCACATTTGCAGATGTCCCAGGCAGTCATAAAATAATCTCCACAACCTTGGCTGAGACTACAGAGTTGATGGTCTTGCTCTCCAGCTCACAAAAAACATCTGTCCATCTCTCAGACAAGGCCATCTTGTTCATGTTCCACTCAGTGATGAGATGAGAAACAATATTTTCACACAAGCCCACTCATCAAAGTGTGTGGTTTCATCAATCAAAGGGAGACCGGGGATTCTGGAGTAGAAGTGTTTGAGGCTGCTCTGAATGTCTTTCCACTCTGGGATGTCTCTCAGTAGGGCCCACTCAAGTTTTTCTTTGTTCGCCAATGAGCAGCTCCAGTTTTGGAGGTAATCTACCACAGTATTCAGCAACTTGCAGTAACTGCAGTAACTTCTGATAGTCCAGCTGCGTAAAAGTTGCATATTAATTTCGCAGTGCAGTCAGCCGACCGAAAACTATGGCCGTGCACAACAGAACGATAAGCAAAATGTCCTTCAGTTGCCTGCACTTTGTCAGATTCTGTATTTTGCTTTACACAAAAAATTACTAACACTCAGTGTGGCACACTTACTTTTAGCAGCATCCACATGCTTTTTTGTATGAACATGCTGTGTGATGTCGGTGCGCCTCCAAGGGTGATGGAAAAGACAGCTCTAATGTCAAATAAATATAAATGGAATGTAAATATGAATGAATAGCTGAATATGCACATGATATTATTGCCACAATGGAGAGTTTCACCTGTTCATAAGGTAAATGACCTGAGGGAAGAAACTGTTCTCATGTCTGACTGTTCTTGTGCTCAGTGCTCTGTAGTGCCAGCCAGAAGGCAACAGTTCAAAAAGGTAGTGGGCTGGAAGAATGGGGTCAAAAATGATTTGTCTAGCCCCTTTCCTCACTCTGGAGGCGTACAGTTCTTGGAGGGTAGAAAGATGAGAACCAGTAATCCGTTCAGCATTCTGGACTATCATTTGAAGTCTTCTGATGTCTGACTTGGTGGCTGAACCAAATCAGAGAGTTATAGAAGTGCAGTGGACAGACTCATTGACTGCTGAGTAGAACTGGATCAGCAGCACATGTGGCAGGTTGAACTTCCTCAGCTGGAGAAGGAAGTACAACCTCTGCTGGGCCTTTTTCACAATGGAGTCAATGTGGGTCTCCCACTTCATGTCTTGTGAGATGATAGTGCCCAGGAACCTGAATAACTCCACTTCTGCCACAGTGCTGTTTAGAATAGTGAGCCGGGTCGATGCTGAAGTGTTTCTCCTAAAGTCCATTATCATCTCAACTGTTTTGAGCATGTTCAGCTCCAAGTTGTTTTGACTGCACCAGTGAGCCAGCCGTTCAACCTCCTTTCTGTAAGCAGACTCATCCTCATCTTGGAAGAGGCCGATGACTGTAGTGTCATCTGCAAACTTTAGGTGTTTGTCAGAGGGGTCCTTGGGAGTGCAGTCGTTTGTGTACAGGGAGAAGAGTAGTGGGGAGAGCACACATCTTTGAGGGGCATCAGTGCTAATTGTACATGTGCTGGAAGTGAATTTTCCCAGTCTCACCAACTGCTGCCCATCTGTCAGAAAGCTTGTGGTCCACTGACAGACTGAGCCGGGAACATAGAGCTGGGTTAATTTAGTCCATGGTGTTAAAAGCAAAACTACAGTCAACAAATAGTATCCTTGCATATGTCCCTGGTCTGTCTAGACGTTGCAGTATGTAATGCAGTCCCAAATTGTCTGCATCATCCACCAACCTGTTAGCTTGATAGACAAACTGCAGGGGATCCAGAAAGGGCCCAGTGATGTCATTCAGCTGGGCCAACACCAGTCTCAACAGGCTACTTCATGACCACAGACATCAGGGCGACAGTTCTGTAGTCATTAAGTCTGACATTCTTTGGGACAGGGATGATGGTATAGTGTTTGAAGCTGGTGGGTGAAACACTGAGCCTGTGCTTTCCTTGACTCCCGGCACACATCTTCTTCACAGACCTTAAGTGCAGGTTGAGTAGCAGGAGGGGGGAGGATGGAGGCTGCAGGAGGTGCTGGTGTTTGTAAAATAGAGGGGGTTTAGGTTTAAGCACTAATTTGGATGAATTTGAAACGTTGCTGACAGTCGGTCAGAACTGTGTGTGATGAGACTTATTTGAAGAGAATCACCAGGCAGTTTCCAAGTTCTTTCAATGAGTTTATGAATATCACTTGATTGGGCATACGTGTGTGGTTCTGAAAATAATTAAGACATTAAATAAACTTAGTAACATATTCTTATAAGTATTTCACAACATAAATACCCAATTGAATATATAAATAGTATTTTTTTATGTCTACATTGACTACTAGAACAAAGGTATGAAATAA
This sequence comes from Xyrauchen texanus, assembly GCF_025860055.1. NCBI lineage: Eukaryota > Metazoa > Chordata > Actinopteri > Cypriniformes > Catostomidae > Xyrauchen > Xyrauchen texanus. The sequence continues at coordinate 21,081,761 of NC_068315.1, forward strand.
AACATTTATATGACACTGTTGGGTGGTTATTCTTCATAAGCCCACAAAGTGGCACCAATAAACCATGAATAGCACTTATCTGAATACCAGGAGACATGAACATTATGCAACTGACTGACCATTGTGAAGTAATACAATAATCTTAAACACAGCACCTTGGATTTCATGTAATCAATAATAAATAATATTGTGCAATACAGATTCAAAAGTACAATGAAGCACAATCTTCAGACACTCATAAACATTTTAGATTGAATATTAATGAAGGTAGAATGTAGCTATTAACATTAACATTTATGCATTTGGCAGACACTTTTATCCAAAGCAACTTACAGTGCACTTATTACAGGGACAATCCCCCCGGAGCAACCTGGAGTTAAGTGCCTTGCTCAAGGACACAATGGTGGTGGCCGTGGGGATCGAACCACCAATCTTCTGATTAATAGTTATGTGCTTTAGCCCACTACACTGCCACTCCATATGCTATGATACTGATACTATGATACTGCAGATCAAGCAACTGCTCTTCATTAAGAACAGAAAGTCCACTTGCACTTAATTTACATGCATGCACGCCATATCCCAAGGGTACACTCAAAAGTACTGCCAAAAGAACAGTTATTAAACTAACTACACTAGAGTGAACTGTTCACTCTCACTTGAAATGTTGAATCTGCTCAACGCTCACATTCTGTTTCTGCTTCAGGCATGTGAGGCTGCAGTAAAATCAAGCACACTGATTTGTGAGAATTATCTATCACATCTGAGAATACCTGGGCCAAGTAGGAATGCACATGTCCTCACAGAATATATATATTGGTTCACTCTTTACAGTCTTAACTACAGGTTTAGCTGATTTTAGTTTCTGCCTGTATGTTGAAAGAACATGAACCAGACAGTGATCAGAGAGTCCCAAAGTTGCTCTAGGGACAGAGCGATATGGATCCTTTAATGTTGTGTAACAGTGAGACAATATATTTCTCTGGTTGGGCATGTAATGTGCTGTCTGTATTTGGGCAGTTCATATGTGAGGTTTTCTTTGTTAAAATCCCCAAGAATAATAATAAGTGAGTCCGGGTGTTGTTGCTCCATGTCTGTGATGTGATCAGCCAGCTGTTGTAGCACTGCATTTATGCACGCTTTTGGAACAATGTCAACATTCACCAGAATAAACGAGGAAATCTCCCGTGGCGAGTAGAAAGGCTTAAAGTTGAGGAAGAGCACTTCTAAATTAGGGCAGCACATCTTATTCAGAACTGTAACATCAGTACATCAACTTGTAATAATGTAAAAGCATGTTCCACCATTTTCCCCGATAACGCCATGATGAGATCCGCTCTGAATAGCTGAAAGCCCGGCAGATGTAACGCGCTGTCTGGAATGGTTTCACTCAGCCAGGTTTCCATTAAGCACAGTGCAGCAGAGTTAGCAAAGTCCTTATTTGTATGAGTTAGAAAAAGTAGTTCATCCGTTTTGTTAGGAAGAGAGCAGAGATTCACAAAATTTATGCTCGGCAGCACAGTTCAAAAGTCATGTTGATACAGTTTAACCAGCGCACCGGCTCGCTTCCCTCATTTGCGTCTTTTAGTAGCATGCTTGTACGGCAACGCAGCTCCTCCGACTAAAATGTCCAACAAAACTTCCGAATAGTCAAATACTGGTAAAAAATTCTGGTTGCTGACGAACATTTAATAGTTCCTCTCTAGAGAAGCTGATCAAAAAGACAAAAGAACTGGAGAGCTCCACACGAGGCGGCCAACCGTGGTGCAATAAGTATCATAGATAACTGTAAGGTAACTATCCTAGTAGGGAAAGTCTTGCAAGAGTTTCATATGACACTGTGTTAACTTAACGTCTAGGTTACGTAAGTAATCTACGTTCCCTGATGGAGGGAATGAGACGTTGTGTCGAAGAAGGGACACTAGGGGTCTCTCTTGAGCGCCAAATATACATCTTTTATCTATGAAAAAGGCCAATGAGAAGTTGGCGGACAGAATTTGCATGTCCCGCCCCCGGAAATATGGGTAAAATGAGCCGGAAATGGTCCGGCCACAACAAGGGCTCGACTCAGCGACTTGGCCGGGAGGACACAACTTCTCATTCCCTCCATCAGGGAACAGAGGTTACATATGTAACCTAGACATTCCCAGTCTGTCGCTCACTTTGACGTTGTGTCGAAGAAGTGACACTAGGTGTCCAATTTAAATCACGCCATGCACTGAGCCGTGTACGTGTACTGCTGACACAGGAGCAGGCAGGTACTTGACGTGCCAAAACGACCAGCTGTATCAGACTGCACGTACCCTTCCCCAATACCCCATAAAGTCGTCGGAATACTTATAGTTACCCTAGGTAGCCTAGCCAGGCCTCTTTTCTCTCTATGTTTCTCGCATAGAGCACACATCATGGGAAGGGGATCTTACCCAGTTTCCTATTTCAGGGGGAAAAGACCCTGCGGAGACCACACCTTCCCAGAGAGGGGGAGGTAAAAGTGGCGATATACACCACATGGGCATTTAGGTCATATGTGGGAAGTGGCACGGTGGTAGATCCCGCCTCTTTGGAGGGAGGAGTTGCTACAGACACGGCGACCAGGGGGCAGTGGGAACTGCCCAAGGGGGACACGGGTCCGCTCGTGAGGGGACCGTACCGCAGAAAATACACACAGGGGGGGAAGTCCAAGTAGGAGCCCTGACCTGTGGAGCACCTATTCCAGTATAGGGTAGATTGAGTACCCACAGTGGATTGGGTCGGCGAATTGTCATCCAGGGAGCCGAGTGAGTGGGATCTCCTGGGAGAAAAAGCGCACTGTTTTACCTCAACTGATGGAAAGGGTGCTAGGTGCAAGCGATCCACCTGGAGCGATCCATCAGTCCGTCAGCGTGTTACCGAGTTCTACCACCTCGGACCTGAGAAAACACGGGACGAAATTGACTCTACCCTGAGATTGTAAAATCTTGCAAAGTTATTAGGTGTTGCCCAACCCGCTGCTCTGCATATGTCTGCCAGGGAGGTGCCCATGAGGATGCAACACTCCTTGTTGAGTGTGCTCAGACCCGCAAGGGTGTGATGGGCAAATTAAATGCCGTCCACCACCCAGCGGGAGAGCCTGGCATAGTAGGAACCTTGGGTTTGTAGCCTGGCCACGATCTTAGGATCACATGTGTGTCTGCCGGACCGAACTCCAGGCACGTGTCGCTGACAGAGAACTATTGCAGGTCCCCGACCCTCTTGATGGAGGCGAGCGCGATCAGCAGGGCCATCTTTAAGGAGAGGGCCCTGAGTCCAACTGATTCTAGCGGCTTGAAGCGGGGTCTCTGAAGGCCCGAGGGGACCACTGAGAGATCCCAGGAGGGGAACAGGCTTGGCCGGGAGGGATTAAACCTCCGGGCACCTCTTAGGAACCTGATAATCAAGTCGTGCTTATCCAAAGACTTGCCATGTATTGCGTCAAGCTGGGCTGCGATAGCAGCTACACACACCTTCAAGGTGGACGGGGACAGCCTCCCCTCCAACCTCTTAGTAATGAGAGCACTGACCTGACTGTGCACCTTTGTGGGTCTTCGGCCCGAGAAGAACACCAATTCTTGAACAAGCACCACTTTAGGACATAAAGTTGCCTGGTAGAAAGGGCTCTGGCTTGGTTGATCATGTCTACGACAGCAGGTCATAGATCAGCTAGATCTTCTGCATCCCGTCCAGGGGCCAGACGTGGAGGTTCCAGAGGTCTGGGTGCGGATGCCAGAGCATGCCCCGTCCCTGAGAAAGAAGGTCTCGAGGAGTATGAGGTCCGAGAACCAAGCCTGGGTGGGCCAATAGGGAGCCACTAGAGTGACTTGTTCCTCATCCTCCCTGAACTTGCACTGCACCTGTGCAAGAAGGCTCACTGGGGGAAATGCATACTTGCGAGCCCCGTGGGCCAGCTGTGTGCCAGTGTGTCTGCCCAAAGGGGAGCCTCTGTTCAGGCATACCAGAGCGGGCAGTGGGAGGTCTCTCGGGAGGCGAACAGGTCTACCTGAGCCTTGCCGAACCGTTCCCAAATCAACTGGACCGACTGGGTGGCCGCGCAGGTCCCAGGAACCAATCATCCTGCCGCGACAGCTGTGGGGAGGAAGGAGGGTTCCAGTCCAGCCCCACACTGGTGGGTGCCCGGGCAAGCATTTCGGACATCTGGGCATTAGCCTCAGCCTGGGCGTGCTGGCCCGAAGGTGGCAGCCCAGAAGAGTCATCCGCGTCAGATTCCAGATCCTCCGATGCAGCGGCGAGCTCATCCAGCTCGGGGGGCTCCAGAGGATAGGCAGGCTGGCTGTGAGGCGAGCCGCTGGTGCCTCGAGCCCGGACGGAAGTCAACGAGCATGCCAGGGGTGGCGGGAGGTTCGCGGGGAAGTACCCGGTGAAACCGAGCCCGCTGCCATCCCCGGCTCGCTGGAGTGGAGTTTCCTTCGTTTGAAGGAAAGCCGCGACCGCAACGTTGCCATGGTCATGTTCTCGCAGTGAGAACATGAACCATCCACAAACGCTGCCTCGGTGTGATTGCAGCCCAGACACACGAGACAGCGCCTGTGACCTGTGAAGCGGAGAGCACTCTACCGCATCCAGGAACACAGGGGCAGAAAGGCATCTTTATAAAGACGCGTCCTGAAAAGGACGTTCAACGCTGCTGTGTATTGCTCTTTTAGAGGGAATTACTCTTTTAGAGAAAATCACTCTTTTATAAACTCTTTTAAGTTTTGCGCTGTCAAAGCGCCAAGGGGCACACTGCACTGCCATGCAGAGAGGGAGAAAGCCGTTGAAGTGCGCTGTAGATCCAACAGCAGTATCGCTCAGAAGTAGAGGAACAGGTGTGTGACTCGCAGCTTGCTGCATACACGACCATCGGCTCCGAAGAAAATTTCTGAATGAAACAGATGCATTTCCCCGCCTTTATACCCGTATGTCCGGGGGCGGGACATGCAAGTTCTGTCCGCCAACTTCTCATTGGCCTTTTTTCATAGATCAGAGGTATATTCGGCGCTCAAGAGAGACCCCTATTGTCGCTTCTTCGACACAAAGTTGAAATGAGCAACAGACGGGGAATTGTGTTTATTTACAGTCCCAAAGAAACCCTACCCGTTCCCGAAAACTTAACCCTAACCTTTAACCTACCCCTAAATCTAACTCTAACCCTAACATTAATTACAGTAAATAAGACCTTCAGAGAAATGTAACCTTTTAGACACAGCCATGTTTCCACGAACAGACAATCCCACAATACACTGTGTCAAGCATGAACAGTGAAAAATAAATCCAAGATGGAGGACGAAGTTATATATATATATATATATATATACACACCTTTTATTTATATTGCACCTTTCCAGTGCTCAAGAACACTTTACAATCAATCAAATTAATGCAGGAAAAAAGGCAGTACAAATTATAGAATAGTATGAACTCAAGAATAATATCAGAAAAAAATATGAAATAAAAAATAACAGACAGAGAGAGAGAGCGTGAATATGGTGTCAAAATCAGCTATCAGAGGAGTAGTACCAAGAGAAAATGTGAGTTTTGATTGTAGAGAGCGAGGCGACGTCACGAAAAGACTGTGTGAGTAAATTCCATAGTTTGAGAGCCATGACAGCAAAAAATCTACCACCAATGGAAACGGGATATAGTGAGTACGGCAGAGTCAGCAGACCTGAGAGTGCAGACTAGGGTGAAGGATGAATCAGCTCTGAAAGGTGGGGGTGCCATGCAAAAGCCATGAAGAGATTAAAAGGTCACAAGGAAGATTTTTATAATAAAAATGGGATGAGATTGGAAGCCTATACATTAGGGATTATATAATGTTGGTGAAATATGGAGCACTGTGAAGAGTGTGTGAGAGCGTTTATGGCCTTATATGGTCTGTAAAGTTGAGGGAGGGGTCAAATGCAACACCTTGGTTATGGATGATCTTAGTGGCTTTAACAAGGACTCCATCAATGTTCAAGGAGAAAGCAGAGTACCTAGAAATTAGGGTTTGAGATCCAATAAGCATTGTTTCTGTTTTGGTAAGGCTTAGTTTTGTGCTTCTAGTGAGCGAAATGTCAGGGATGTGAGAGAACGGGTGCTTAGATAAATCTGTATGTATATCATCAGCATAACAGTGATAACAGAGATCACGACAGCAAATTATGTGGCCAAGAGAAAACAGATAGATGATGAAGAGAAGAGGACCAAGGACTGAACTCTGAGGGACACTTTGTGAGAGGGAGGCAGAGGAGGATTTATGCTAACTAATGGATAAATAGTACTGCCTGTTACACAGACAAGGTTTACCAATATATGAAAGTCTGGAGAGAAGTCCATGGGTTTATCTATCCATCCATACAATCTCCCCAGGATTCAAGCCCCAAAGCACACACACACAAATATAGGTGGATATATCTCTTAAACTGTAGATGGTGGTTTTAAATTAACAACACAGGATCCAAAAATATATTTTTTGTATTTTATTCTGACGGCTGTTGAAAAATGTCTCATTACACATATTTACTTAATAAGAAAAAGCTCTGGGATATAAATTATTAAATAAGATATGATTCATTTGAAATGTACAAACCCAGTCCTTGCATGAGGACCAAAATGTGGTCAAACTCCACACATGCAGTCCATATGCATCCATTAAAAGATTATCCATAAAACACCCAATTTTAACATAAACATTTAATGCAATTTAACAACATTTTGTGTAGAATTTTATATTTACTCAAAGAATTCTCAACCCATGAACAAAACTGGGAGCTCTCTTGCACAATACATTTTCTCATGTTCTAACCAGCAAATGTGTGTTACAAGTGAGAGTGTCGGAATGCGGGTGATGTAAAACTCCAGTTATTAAAGGGGCCACATCCAATTTATGACAAGCGATTACATTAAATTTCTCCTCTTGGCATTTGCGAGTTGAGTCTCCTGTGAGCAGTTTGTATGACTTGCAGAGTTGCTGCCTATTTGGAATCAGAGACTATTTAGCCTGTAACGGAGCATTCAAGAAATCAGAACACCCAACATGGCTGATTTATAAAAGGAAGTCCCCACTACAGGTAAAAAACCCAATCAACTTTCAAACATTCCCTGCCAGTCAACTCGAGGACACGCATGCGCATTAGCAGGACCAGCCAGAAAAATAGTGTTTTTTTTAGCATGATCTGAGCTAAAGAAGCGCAATTTACGATTCCATTGTTGTCAGATTTTACAGCTGATTTGAAATATGTATGTATGTAATCTTGACCAACCATTTTGGAGATACTGGTCTTTCCTCATTCAAGTAGATGAGAGCTTGTAACGAACACAAGTTGAGACAGTCACAACGTTGGATGAAAACCGCTTTATTAAATAAAAAGCAGTCCAGACAAACGTACACACAAGGGGCAAATCCAATGAAGAATAGTCGGGGTAGCGTAGGGTCAAAAGCCGGGGAATCAAAGATAAACAGGATGAATAACAAGAGGGGACTAGAGGGAGCAAAACACAGGGGAACAAGAAGAGTTGGCAAGCTAAGAGGAAGACAAGAGGAGTTCAGAACTAGGCGAGACTAGCGGGGGCAAAGCACGGAAACTAAATACACACAATAACCAACACCCGTGAAACGGAAGTGCTGGGTATTTATAGGGGAAGGTGCAGGTGTGAACAATGAAGGTGACGAGACGAGTGCAGGTGAATCTAATGTGTGGGGATAGGAAGCGCGTGAGTGCAAGTGGTCATAATGTTCAGGCTGAAGAGCCGAGTGCGCCAGAGGGGAGATCGCTTACTGGCGAGAGCTCGTAAAAGCAAAACTGGGCGTGGAAGCCCGATGGAGGAAAACGAGCGTTCAGGCTCAGGGGGCGGAGCGAGGGAGCGGAAGCGAGTGCCTGTGTGCTAGACGGGAGACAGTGTGCGTGTGTGAGGAAGCTGAGATGGGGCAGAGGAAAGGGGTTCGTGACAGTACTCCCCCCTCTGAAAAGGACGGCTCCTGACAGCCACGCTGGGCTGCGAGGAGCGCAAGGGGACAGAACGAGCGTGTGAGCTCGAGGGGACAGAATGAGCGTGTGATCTCGCGGGGAGCAGAACGAGAGTGTGAGCTCGCGGGGGGCAGAACGAGCGTGTGAGCTCGCGGGGGGCAGAAGGCACAAAAGGGAAATGAAACAGTCCATGGGGGTCAATGGGCAGTTCAAGACAAGGTCAGGGGGAACATAGTGGACAGGCGGGTGGTCGGGAGGTCTAGGGGGCAGCCATAGGGCAGAGACTGGGTCAGGAGGTCTGGAAGGCGACTGGAGGACAGGGACTGGGTCCGGGGGTCTGGAAGGTGACCACCGGACAGGAATAGGGTCCGGAGGCCAGGGAAGAGGCCACAGGACAGGTAGAGGGTCAGGAAGTCCGGGCTGAGCCGTGAAAGGCGGAGCCATCAGAGGTGGCACCGTGAGGTGGCTCTGGAGGTGGGGTCCTGGAAGGCTCCGGAGGTGGGGCCGACGGAGGCTTTAGGGGCTGAAGGCCTGGAAGGCTCTAGAAGTGGAGCCGACGGAGGCTTTAGGGGCTAAGGCCTGGAAGGCTCTGGAGGTGGAGCCGAAGGAGGCTTTAGGGGCGAAGGCCTGGAAGGCTCTGGAGGTGGAGCCGAAGGAGGCTTTAGGGGCGAAGGCCTGGAAGGCTCTGGAGGTGGAGCCGAAGGAGGCTTTAGGGGCGAAGGCCTGGAAGGCTCTGGAGGTGGAGCCAAGGGGGGCTTTAGGGGCTGAAGGCCTGGAAGGCTCAGGAAGTGGAGCCCATGGAAGTGGCGCCGTAGGAGGCTCCAGAGGTGAAGCCCTGGAAGGCTCTGGAGGCAGAGCCGAGGGAGGTGACGCCGTGGGAGGTGGCGCCGTGAGAAGGCTCCATGAGTGAAGCCCTGGTAGGCTCTGGAGGCAGAGCCGAGGGAGGTGATGCCGTGGGAGGTGGCGCAGTAGAAGGCTCCAGGAGTGAAGCCCTGGTAGGCTCTGGAGGCAGAGCCGGGGAGGTGACGCCGTGGGAGGTGGCGCCGTAGGAGGCTTGGGAGGCGAATCTCTAGAAGGCTCTGGAGTCTTAGGGAGCAGAGCCGCAGGAGGCCCGGGTGGCGGAGCCGTGGAAGGCCTCGAGAGGCGGAGCCCTAGGAAGCTCTGGAGTCTTTGGGAGCAGAGCCATGAGAGGCTCGGGAGGTGGAGCCGTAGGAGGCTCTGGAGGGGGAGCCGTAGGAGGCTCGGGAGGCAGAGCCATAGGAGCCTCTAGTGGCCGAGCCCTGGGAGGCTCGGGAGGTGGAGCCGTAGGAGGCTCTGGAGGGGGAGCCGTAGGAGGCTCGGGAGGGGGAGCCGTAGGAGGCTCGGGAGGCAGAGCCCTGGGAGGCTCGAGAGGCTTGAGGGGGGGAGCCTTGAAAGACTCGAGAGGCGAAGCCGTGAGAGGCTTGAGGAGAGGAGCCATGAAAGACTCGAGGGGCGGAGCCCTGAGAGACTCGAGAGGCGAAGCCGTGAGAGGCTTGAGGGGTGGAGCCATGAAAGACTCAAGGGGTGGAGCCCTGAAAGACTCGAGAGGCGAAGCCGTGAGAGGCTTGAGGGGTGGAGCCATGAAAGACTCGAGAGGGGACGCCCTGAGAGGCGGAGGAGCCCTGAGAGACTCGAGAGGCGAAGCCGTGAGAGGCTTGAGGGGTGGAGCCATGAAAGACTCGAGGGATGGAGCCCTGAGAGACTCGAGAGGCGAAGCCGTGAGAGGCTTGAGGGGTGGAGCCATGAGAGACTCGATGGATGGAGCCCTGAGAGACTCGAGAGGCGAAGCCGTGAGAGGCTTGAGGGGTGGAGCCGTGAAAGACTCGAGGGATGGAGCCTTGAGAGACTCGAGAGGCGAAGCCGTGAGAGGCTTGAGGGGTGGAGCCGTGAAAGACTCGAGGGATGGAGCCTTGAGAGACTCGAGAGGCGAAGCCGTGAGAGGCTTGAGGGGTGGAGCCATGAGAGACTTGAGGGGTAGAGCTCTGGGAGGCTCGTGAGGGGCCCTTGGAGACTCGTGAGGCGGAGCCCGGGAGGGCTCAGAGGGGCGAGCAGAACCCGACAGAGCCGTGGGAGACTCTGGGGGCGGAGCAGAGCCCGGCAGAGCCGTGGAAGACTCTGGGGGCGGAGCAGAGCCCGGCAGAGCCGTGGAAGACTCTGGGGGCGGAGCAGAGCCCGGCAGAGCCGTGGAAGACTCTGGGGGCGGAGCAGAGCCCGGCAGAGCCGTGGAAGACTCTGGGGGCGTCTCTGCGGTCTTGAGCACAAGACGAGACTGGGGAGAAGGGGCCCTCTTCCTTCTCTGACGTCTTCGACCAACAGGGGATGTGGCCATGGGGACGGTCGAGGCTACAGGCGCTGGCTCTGGGGCGGTCGAGGCTACAGGCGCTGGCTCGCTGACCGTGGCAGACATGGGCGCTGGCTCGCTGGTCGTGGCGGCATGGGCGCTGGCTCGTTGGTCGTGGCGGGCATGGGCGCTGGCTCGCTGGTCGTGGCGGGCATGGGCGCTGGCTCGTTGGCCGTGGCGGGCATGGGCGCTGGCTCGTTGGCCGTGGCGGGCATGGGCGCTGGCTCGTTGGCCGTGGCGGGCATGGGCGCTGGCTCGTTGGCCGTGGCGGGCATGGGCGCTGGCTCGCTGGCCATGCCAGGCTTCGAGGCTGGGGCCGTGACAGGCCTCGGGATTGGGGCCGTGTAAGGCTTCGAGACGGGGGCCGTGTAAGGCTTCGAGACGGGGGCCGTGTAAGGCTTCGAGACGGGGGCCGTGTAAGGCTTCGAGACGGGGGCCATGGTGTAGAGCGCTGGTTCAGTATCTGCCTCCCCCACAGTAAACGAGGAACCAACGCACAGCAGGGCGAGGTCAATAAACTGAGCCAGGTTGAGAGAGCATCGACCACCAGGCATGTATGATGAGGCTGGCTCATTCAGTCCATCTTGAAAAATGTCTTTCAGAACCACCTCATCAAAATTCACCTGGTTGGCCAGGGCACAAAAATCAGTGACATAAACCTCCAAGGGTTGACTCCCTGACGCTAACACCAATAGTCGGGCCGCTGGCTCCATAATGTCAAGGGCGGGGTTATGCGTTACATAACCGCTGCCTTGCATAGAAAACCCTTGGTCTGCGTCCGAAGAGCCATAAAACCTCTCCGGGGGTGGAGAGTTCACGGCGCTCAGACATGCGTAAACGGGCTCAGGGGCAGACACAGGTGAAACCGGGTAAAAAAAATCAGAAATAGCGCATACCTGCTGCCCCTGGGTCGTGAGCGCGTAGTCATCTCTCCACACTGTAGCTCCGCGCGCCGAATGTGACGTGCACCTCCGCTCTAGTGAGCTGCGCGACTCCTTAGCGCGGGGCATTGTGACTGCCAACGGTGGGGTTGGTTATTTTGTAACGAACACAAGTTGAGACAGTCACAACGTTGGATGAAACCGCTTTATTAAATAAAAAGCAGTCCAGACAAACGTACACACAAGGGGCAAATCCAATGAAGAATAGTCGGGGTAGCGTAGGGTCAAAAGCCGGGGAATCAAAGATAAACAGGATGAATAACAAGAGGGGACTAGAGGGAGCAAAACACAGGGGAACAAGAAGAGTTGGCAAGCTAAGAGGAAGACAAGAGGAGTTCAGAACTAGGCGAGACTAGCGGGGGCAAAGCACGGGAAACTAAATACACACAATAACCAACACCCGTGAAACGGAAGTGCTGGGTATTTATAGGGGAAGGTGCAGGTGTGAACAATGAAGGTGACGAGACGAGTGCAGGTGAATCTAATGTGTGGGGATAGGAAGCGCGTGAGTGCAAGTGGTCATAATGTTCAGGCTGAAGAGCCGAGTGCGCCAGAGGGGGGAGATCGTTTACGAGCGAGAGCTCGTAAAAGCAAAACTGGGCGTGGAAGCCCGATGGAGGAAAAAGAGCGTTCGCGCTCAGGGGGGCGGAGCGAGGGAGCGGGAAGCGAGTGCCTGTGTGCGAGACGGGAGATAGTGTGCGTGTGTGAGGAAGCTGAGATGGGGCAGAGGAAAGGGGTTCGTGACAGAGCTGTTTTTTATGCTACCTGTATCCATAGAAAACATCTGCTCAGGAGCATTCCCAAGATACCGGCTGAGTGGACTGACTTGCCTTGAATAGGACTTTGTAAGATCAATACAAAACAGTCCCAATTTCAGAAGCTGCAATAGAACAGCTGCCTGTGTAGACAGCAAGACAGCGCGATAGGTTTAAGAATAGACCCAGAAATTGAAAAGGAACATTTTGATTGTCAGCTATCTCTAAATGTAATTTTTTTTTTTTCATAACAGTAATTTTCTCCAGTCCAGCTGTTGACCCCTGCGACAGCTATACCAGTCTGGACGAGTCTTGGAGATCCACCAGCAATACCGATTTGGGTCATTCAAAGTGTGATTATAATGTCAACTGGAATGGCTGGTACAGACTATTCTATCAGGGTCAGAGTGCTCAGGTGCCTGATTCATGTGTAAATTATGGATCTTGTGGCACTTATTATCCATTGTGGCTCAGTGGCACTCACCCACAGCTGGAAGATGGAGTGGTCACCAGGAAAGTCTGTGGTTCTTCATTGAATGATTGCTGTGGTTACAAGTCCCATCCCATTCAAGTAAAAGCCTGTCCAGGCAATTACTATGTCTATGAGTTGGTCAGTCCAACATTCTGTTCGGCATACTGCACAGGTACATCCACTTAGATGCTCATATAAAGTCAGTGGCTACCTGGTTCACATTTTAAAATGATTGATGTTAATATAAAAATGTTCTCCATAGGGACTGGAAGCCTTAGCCCTTCAACAACCTTTACAAAAACTGAAACACAATTGACTGAAACTACACCCATCACAACCACTGGTAAACTATTATACTATATTCCTAAATTGCAACTGAAGCTCTTGAGAGAATTTTAGAAAATTATTAAAAAGCATAGAAATTGGAGAAGAAAACTATCTAAGTTACAGAATATTTATCATATACATTTTCATTTCATTTTCAATTATTCTACAAATTCACATTATACAACCAAGGACATCAGTCCTGCAATCTTAAATTAAATATTATTCTTTTAAGGTGAAAGAATCAGGTTTTCATTTTTGCTGACAGAATGAGTTGTCTAACATAACACACAGTGGAAAATGAACATATGAAGAGGCAACGATTACTTCAGTAATTTAACTTTTATTATCCACATGACAGCTACTTTTGACAGATCCAGTGAGTATCCCTGTGACAACTTCAAGTCTCTGGACCGTCCCTGGAGAGCCACAAATGAAAGTGGATTGTATATTTGTGATGAAAATTACTCCTGGGATGGATGGTACCGACTTTTCTACAATGGAAAGAACATCCGTATGGCAGAAAACTGTGTTAGTTCATACAGCTGTAACGCTTACGTGAGTCTGTGGCTCAGTGGTGGTCACCCTCATATAGAAGATGGAGTGGTCTCCCGGCAAGTTTTGGGGAGTGCTTGGGGTTACTGCTATTATTACATGTCCTCCTCCATTCGAGTCAAAGCCTGCCCAGGCGGTTACTATGTCTACGAATTTGTAAAACCACAATATTCATGTTCAGCGTACTGCACAGGTACTTTGGCTTGGTATAAAATGTTGGTCTTATTAAATATTCCACAGGTTTAATCAGTTTTCATTCATGTGTTAATTTTCCTTCTGCTTAGATATCAGCACTCTGTCCCAGACAGAATTCTCAACAAATCCAACCATGGTGACCAAATTCAGCACGCCCTTGTGTAAGTGACCAGAGAGTCGACAAATGAACAATACTCTGAACATATTCATGAACTAATGGCCACTCTCATATTCAGGGAGTTTGCCACATACACATGTACATCATCTTGTATTGTTATCTGTACAAGAGTTATTGTTTTGTCCCAGATTAAAACTGCATCAGGAATGAAAGTAGAACAAACTTTTTATGAATTATTTTTAATGTCAGATATTGTACATAAATGTTGCATTCTTAATGAAAATGCGTTTTTTTTCTTAACAGCTACTATCAACACCAATTCTGACCCGTGCTATAACTACAAAAGTCTTGATAATGAATGGAGAAGCACACGCAGTTACTGGAGTATACAACATGATGACACCATTGCTGAATGGGACGGCTGGTATCGACTGTTTATTAATGGGATGAGTGCTGAGATGCCTGAGTGGTGTCTGAATGATATGACATGTGGTGGTTACAGCCCTCTATGGCTTGGTGGCTCTCATCCACGTCTAGAAGACGGAGTTGTTACTCTTGAAGTCCATGGCAGCTCTCGATACCAGCAGTGCAGTTCCTACAGATCCAATCCAATCCAAGTCAAAGCGTGTCCTGGCGATTATTATGTCTATGAACTTACCAAACCAAATGTGGCAATCCCAGCCCCTGTATATTGTGCAGGTCCAGTCATTACCCTTTATATTTATAATCTTATTTTTAACATTTATCTATTGATGCCTTGAATACTTTTAAAACAACAAAAAGCTGAAGTTTGTAACTGTCAGCTATTCTGGCTCTACAAGTTAAATGTGATTTACTTATATATAAAAATGACTTTTTTTTAATTGCTCTATTTAATCACATGATTACATTTTTATTTACAGTTGCTTTTAACAGTCCGAGTGTCGACCCCTGTGACAGCTACACCAGTCTGGATGAGTTTTGGAGATCCCCCAGCTATACTTACTATTCCTATTATTATTATTACTATTCAATGTGTGATTATAATGTCAACTGGAATGGCTGGTACAGACTCTTCTCTCAGGGTCAGAGTGCTCAGATGCCTGAGTCATGTGTAACTTCTGGCTCGTGTGGCACTTCTCATCCGTTGTGGCTCAGTGGCACTCACCCACAGCTGGAAGATGGAGTGGTCACCCGACAAGTCTGTGCTTCTTCATGGGGTGACTGTTGCGGTTACAGGTCCCATCCAATACAAGTGAAAGCCTGTCCGGGGAATTACTATGTCTATGAGTTTGTCAGTCCAACATTCTGTTCAGCGTACTGTGCAGGTAGACACAATTATTCATGTACCATGACTGACTGTTTGATATGGTTTATAAATTGTATTACTGAAGGTAATATAAAAAACTCTCCCCTTCGCAGAGGTTAGAAGTCTAAACCCCTCAACAACAACAACAACAACAACAACAACAACAGAGACAACAACAATCACAGAGTCCACTTCATCTCTGCCCATCACAACCACTGGTAAAGCACTCATCCATTTACTTCAACTGGCATCAGAGCATTCTCTCTCTCTTTTTTTCTAAAACACACTTTCACTAATTAATTAATGTTTACAATTAATTTCACAACTAAACAAATGTGTAGAGCTCTTAAGTAACTGTTTTGATATAAAGTTTGTTTTTTACATTTGAAAATGTAAAAATAAGCGTTACGCTTGTTCAAAGGCAAAAGGTTTTGCATTTAATTTTTTTAAATAAAATTGTCAAAGAGCCGTTGAGAGTACACATGTAAAATCTTTTTCTTTAAGGCACTTTAGTGACATTTTGAAGGTTATTTCTGAGAATAACACCACAATTTTGCATTAAGTCCCTGTCGTTTAGGCACCAAGAGCTCTAAATGTAGGTTTATTGATTAGTTTTAGTTGATATTCACTGAGATATATATATATATATATATATATATATATATATATATATATATATGTTATAATCTTTTATTCATGTGCATGGATGATCATTTTTAAGATGCATTTGCAGTTTGTTTTTATTTTGATGAATGCATGAAATTTGATAGATGTAGTTACAAAACATTTTGAAAAAAATATCTCTTAAGTTATCTAATATTTATTTCATACATTTCCATTTCACATGTATAAGTACAGGATTTCCCAACTGTGGGTTGGAGTGGAACTGCAGGGGCAATTGTAGGGGATTTGTGAGATTGTGATTGAAATTTCAATGTGAATTCCAGATATTTATTTATACTTATTTATATACAGGATGTTTTGTGTGTTGTTCCGTGCACTCCTGCGACAAATAATATATGTATACTCCTGTAAAAATGGAATTTGAACTTTTTGTATACTGTAATGCAACATGACACCAAATTTAACTCTGCCATGAACATTAATTTAGGAAATAGAAGACTGTACATTTCTATTCATTTTTTGATGACAGCTACTTTGGACAGCCTCATTTATGATCCTTGTGACAACTTTACGTCTCTGGATCGTCCCTGGAGAGCCACAAACGAAAGTGGATTGTATATTTGTGATGAAAATTTCTCCTGGGATGGATGGTACCGACTTTTCTACAATGGAAAGAACATCCATATGGCAGAAAACTGTGTTAGTTCATACAGCTGTAACGCTTACATGAGTCTGTGGCTCAGTGGTGGTCACCCTCATATAGAAGATGGAGTGGTCTCCCGGCAAGTTTTGGGGAGTGCTTGGGGTTACTGCTATTATTACATGTCCTCCTCCATTCGAGTCAAAGCCTGCCCAGGCGGTTACTATGTCTACGAATTTGTAAATCCACAATATTCATGTTCAGCGTACTGCACAGGTACTTTGGCTTGATATAAAATGTTGGTCTTATTAAATATTCCACAGGTTTAATCAGTTTTCATTCATGTGTTAAATTTCCTTCTGCTTAGATATCAGCACTCTGTCCCAGACAGAATTCTCAACAAATCCAACCATGGTGACCAAATTCAGCACGCCCTTGTGTAAGTGACCAGAGAGTCGACAAATGAACAATACTCTGAACATATTCATGAACTAATGGCCACTCTCATATTCAGGAGTTTGCCACATACACATGTACATCATCTTGTATTGTTATCTGTACAAGAGTTATTGTTTTGTCCCAGATTAAAACTGCATCAGGAATGAAAGTAGAACAACATTTTTATGAATTATTTTTAATGTCAGATATTGTACATAAATGTTGCATTCTTAATGAAAATGCGTTTTTTTTTCTTAACAGCTACTATCAACACCAATTCTGACCCGTGCTATAACTACAAAAGTCTTGATAATGAATGGAGAAGCACACGCAGTTACTGGAGTATACAACATGATGACACCATTGCTGAATGGGACGGCTGGTATCGACTGTTTATTAATGGGATGAGTGCTGAGATGCCTGAGTGGTGTCTGAATGATATGACATGTGGTGGTTACAGCCCTCTATGGCTTGGTGGCTCTCATCCACGTCTAGAAGATGGAGTTGTTACTCTTGAAGTCTATGGCAGCTCTCGATACCAGCAGTGCAGTTCCTACAGATCCAATCCAATCCAAGTCAAAGCGTGTCCTGGCGATTATTATGTCTATGAACTTACCAAACCAAATGTGGCAATCCCAGCCCCTGTATATTGTGCAGGTCCAGTCATTCCCCTTTATATTTATAATCTTATTTTTAACATTTATCTATTGATGCCTTGAATACTTTTAAAACAACAAAAAGCTGAAGTTTGTAACTGTCCGATATTTATGGCTCTACAAGTTAAATATGATTTACTTATATATAAAAATGACTTTTTTAAATTGCTCTATTTAATCACATGATTACATTTTTATTTACAGTTGCTTTTAACAGTCCGAGTGTCGACCCCTGTGACAGCTACACCAGTCTGGATGAGTTTTGGAGATCCCCCAGCTATACTTACTATTCCTATTATTATTATTACTATTCAATGTGTGATTATAATGTCAACTGGAATGGCTGGTACAGACTCTTCTCTCAGGGTCAGAGTGCTCAGATGCCTGAGTCATGTGTAACTTCTGGCTCGTGTGGCACTTCTCATCCGTTGTGGCTCAGTGGCACTCACCCACAGCTGGAAGATGGAGTGGTCACCCGACAAGTCTGTGCTTCTTCTTGGGGTGACTGTTGCGGTTACAGGTCCCATCCAATACAAGTGAAAGCCTGTCCGGGGAATTACTATGTCTATGAGTTTGTCAGTCCAACATTCTGTTCAGCGTACTGTGCAGGTAGACACAATTATTCATGTACCATGACTGACTGTTTGATATGGTTTATAAATTGTATTACTGAAGGTAATATAAAAAACTCTCCCCTTCGCAGAGGTTAGAAGTCTAAACCCCTCAACAACAACAACAACAACAACAACAGAGACAACAACAATCACAGAGTCCACCTCATCTCTGCCCATCACAACCACTGGTAAAGCACTCATCCATTTACTTCAACTGGCATCAGAGCATTCTCTCTCTCTTTTGTTTCTAAAACATACTTTCAATTTTACATGAATTTGAACTTTTTGTATACTCTAATGCAACATGACACCAAATTTAACTCTGCCATGAACATTAATTTAGGAAATAGAAGATTGTACATTTCTATTCATTTTTTGATGACAGCTACTTTGGACAGCCTCATTTATGATCCTTGTGACAACTTTACGTCTCTGGATCGTCCCTGGAGAGCCACAAACGAAAGTGGATTGTATATTTGTGATGAAAATTTCTCCTGGGATGGATGGTACCGACTTTTCTACAATGGAAAGAACATCCGTATGGCAGAAAACTGTGTTAGTTCATACAGCTGTAACGCTTACGTGAGTCTGTGGCTCAGTGGTGGTCACCCTCATATAGAAGATGGAGTGGTCTCCGGCAAGTTTTGGGGAGTGCTTGGGGTTACTGCTATTATTACATGTCCTCCTCCATTCGAGTCAAAGCCTGCCCAGGCGGTTACTATGTCTCACGAATTTGTAAATCCACAATATTCATGTTCAGCGTACTGCACAGGTACTTTGGCTTGATATAAAATGTTGGTCTTATTAAGTATTCCACAGGTTTAATCAGTTTTCATTCATGTGTTAAATTTCCTTCTGCTTAGATATCAGCACTCTGTCCCAGACAGAATTTTCAACAAATCCAACCATGGTGACCAAATTCAGCACGCCCTTGTGTAAGTGACCAGAGAGTCGACAAATGAACAATACTCTGAACATATTCATGAACTAATGGCCACTCTCATATTCAGGGAGTTTGCCACATACACATGTACATCATCTTGTATTGTTATCTGTACAAGAGTTATTGTTTTGTCCCAGATTAAAACTGCATCAGGAATGAAAGTAGAACAAACTTTTTATGAATTAATTTAAATGTCAGATATTGTATATAAATGTTGCATTCTTAATGAAAATGTGTTTTTTTTTCTTAACAGCTACTATCAACACCAATTCTGACCCGTGCTATAACTACAAAAGTCTTGATAATGAATGGAGAAGCACACGCAGTTACTGGAGTATACAACATGATGACACCATTGCTGAATGGGACGGCTGGTATCGACTGTTTATTAATGGGATGAGTGCTGAGATGCCTGAGTGGTGTCTGAATGATATGACATGTGGTGGTTACAGCCCTCTATGGCTTGGTGGCTCTCATCCACGTCTAGAAGACGGAGTTGTTACTCTTGAAGTCCATGGCAGCTCTCGATACCAGCAGTGCAGTTCCTACAGATCCAATCCAATCCAAGTCAAAGCGTGTCCTGGCGATTATTATGTCTATGAACTTACCAAACCAAATGTGGCAATCCCAGCCCCTGTATATTGTGCAGGTCCAGTCATTCCCTTTATATTTATAATCTTATTTTTAACATTTATCTATTGATGCCTTGAATACTTTTAAAACAACAAAAAGCTGAAGTTTGTAACTGTCAGCTATTTATGGCTCTACAAGTTAAATATGATTTACTTATATATAAAAATGACTTTTTAAATTGCTCTATTTAATCACATGATTACATTTTTATTTACAGTTGCTTTTAACAGTCCGAGTGTCGACCCCTGTGACAGCTACACCAGTCTGGATGAGTTTTGGAGATCCCCAGCTATACTTACTATTCCTATTATTATTATTACTATTCAATGTGTGATTATAATGTCAACTGGAATGGCTGGTACAGACTCTTCTCTCAGGGTCAGAGTGCTCAGATGCCTGAGTCATGTGTAACTTCTGGCTCGTGTGGCACTTCTCATCCGTTGTGGCTCAGTGGCACTCACCCACAGCTGGAAGATGGAGTGGTCACCCGACAAGTCTGTGCTTCTTCATGGGGTGACTGTTGCGGTTACAGGTCCCATCCAATACAAGTGAAAGCCTGTCCGGGGAATTACTATGTCTATGAGTTTGTCAGTCCAACATTCTGTTCAGCGTACTGTGCAGGTAGACACAATTATCCATGTACAATGACTGACTGTTTGATATGGTTTATAAATTGTATTACTGAAGGTAATATAAAACTCTGCCCTTCTCAGAGGTTAGAAGCCTAAACCCCTCAACAACAACAACAACAACAACAGAGACAACAACAATCACAGAGTCCACTTCATCTCTGCCCATCACAACCACTGGTAAAGCACTCATCCATTTACTTCAACTGGCATCAGAGCATTCTCTCTCTCTTTTTTTTCTAAAACACACTTTCAATTTTACATGAATTTGAACTTTTTGTATACTCTAATGCAACATGACACCAAATTTAACTCTGCCATGAACATTAATTTAGGAAATAGAAGATTGTACATTTCTATTCATTTTTTGATGACAGCTACTTTGGACAGCCTCATTTATGATCCTTGTGACAACTTTACGTCTCTGGATCGTCCCTGGAGAGCCACAAACGAAAGTGGATTGTATATTTGTGATGAAAATTTCTCCTGGGATGGATGGTACCGACTTTTCTACAATGGAAAGAACATCCATATGGCAGAAAACTGTGTTAGTTCATACAGCTGTAACGCTTACGTGAGTCTGTGGCTCAGTGGTGGTCACCCTCATATAGAAGATGGAGTGGTCTCCCGGCAAGTTTTGGGGAGTGCTTGGGGTTACTGCTATTATTACATGTCCTCCTCCATTCGAGTCAAAGCCTGCCCAGGCGGTTACTATGTCTACGAATTTGTAAATCCACAATATTCATGTTCAGCGTACTGCACAGGTACTTTGGCTTGATATAAAATGTTGGTCTTATTAAGTATTCCACAGGTTTAATCAGTTTTCATTCATGTGTTAAATTTCCTTCTGCTTAGATATCAGCACTCTGTCCCAGACAGAATTCTCAACAAATCCAACCATGGTGACCAAATTCAGCACGCCCTTGTGTAAGTGACCAGAGAGTCGACAAATGAACAATACTCTGAACATATTCATGAACTAATGGCCACTCTCATATTCAGGGAGTTTGCCACATACACATGTACATCATCTTGTATTGTTATCTGTACAAGAGTTATTGTTTTGTCCCAGATTAAAACTGCATCAGGAATGAAAGTAGAACAAATTTTTTATGAATTAATTTAAATGTCAGATATTGTACATAAATGTTGCATTCTTAATGAAAATGCGTTTTTTTTTCTTAACAGCTACTATCAACACCAATTCTGACCCGTGCTATAACTACAAAAGTCTTGATAATGAATGGAGAAGCACACGCAGTTACTGGAGTATACAACATGATGACACCATTCATGAATGGGACGGCTGGTATCGACTGTTTATTAATGGGATGAGTGCTGAGATGCCTGAGTGGTGTCTGAATGATATGACATGTGGTGGTTACAGCCCTCTATGGCTTGGTGGCTCTCATCCACGTCTAGAAGACGGAGTTGTTACTCTTGAAGTCCATGGCAGCTCTCGATACCAGCAGTGCAGTTCCTACAGATCCAATCCAATCCAAGTCAAAGCGTGTCCTGGCGATTATTATGTCTATGAACTTACCAAACCAAATGTGGCAATCCCAGCCCCTGTATATTGTGCAGGTCCAGTCATTCCCCTTTATATTTATAATCTTATTTTTAACATTTATCTATTGATGCCTTGAATACTTTTAAAACAACAAAAAGCTGAAGTTTGTAACTGTCAGCTATTTATGGCTCTACAAGTTAAATATGATTTACTTATATATAAAAATGACTTTTTAAATTGCTCTATTTAATCACATGATTACATTTTTATTTACAGTTGCTTTTAACAGTCCGAGTGTCGACCCCTGTGACAGCTACACCAGTCTGGATGAGTTTTGGAGATCCCCAGCTATACTTACTATTCCTATTATTATTATTACTATTCAATGTGTGATTATAATGTCAACTGGAATGGCTGGTACAGACTCTTCTCTCAGGGTCAGAGTGCTCAGATGCCTGAGTCATGTGTAACTTCTGGCTCGTGTGGCACTTCTCATCCGTTGTGGCTCAGTGGCACTCACCCACAGCTGGAAGATGGAGTGGTCACCCGACAAGTCTGTGCTTCTTCATGGGGTGACTGTTGCGGTTACAGGTCCCATCCAATACAAGTGAAAGCCTGTCCGGGGAATTACTATGTCTATGAGTTTGTCAGTCCAACATTCTGTTCAGCGTACTGTGCAGGTAGACACAATTATCCATGTACCATGACTGACTGTTTGATATGGTTTATAAATTGTATTACTGAAGGTAATATAAAACTCTGCCCTTCTCAGAGGTTAGAAGCCTAAACCCCTCAACAACAACAACAACAACAGAGACAACAACAATCACAGAGTCCACCTCATCTCTGCCCATCACAACCACTGGTAAAGCACTCATCCATTTACTTCAACTGGCATCAGAGCATTCTCTCTCTCTTTTTTTTTCTAAAACACACTTTCAATTTTACATGAATTTGAACTTTTTGTATACTCTAATGCAACATGACACCAAATTTAACTCTGCCATGAACATTAATTTAGGAAATAGAAGATTGTACATTTCTATTCATTTTTTGATGACAGCTACTTTGGACAGCCTCATTTATGATCCTTGTGACAACTTTACGTCTCTGGATCGTCCCTGGAGAGCCACAAACGAAAGTGGATTGTATATTTGTGATGAAAATTTCTCCTGGGATGGATGGTACCGACTTTTCTACAATGGAAAGAACATCCATATGGCAGAAAACTGTGTTAGTTCATACAGCTGTAACGCTTACGTGAGTCTGTGGCTCAGTGGTGGTCACCCTCATATAGAAGATGGAGTGGTCTCCCGGCAAGTTTTGGGGAGTGCTTGGGGTTACTGCTATTATTACATGTCCTCCTCCATTCGAGTCAAAGCCTGCCCAGGCGGTTACTATGTCTACGAATTTGTAAATCCACAATATTCATGTTCAGCGTACTGCACAGGTACTTTGGCTTGATATAAAATGTTGGTCTTATTAAGTATTCCACAGGTTTAATCAGTTTTCATTCATGTGTTAAATTTCCTTCTGCTTAGATATCAGCACTCTGTCCCAGACAGAATTCTCAACAAATCCAACCATGGTGACCAAATTCAGCACGCCCTTGTGTAAGTGACCAGAGAGTCGACAAATGAACAATACTCTGAACATATTCATGAACTAATGGCCACTCTCATATTCAGGGAGTTTGCCACATACACATGTACATCATCTTGTATTGTTATCTGTACAAGAGTTATTGTTTTGTCCCAGATTAAAACTGCATCAGGAATGAAAGTAGAACAAATTTTTTATGAATTAATTTAAATGTCAGATATTGTACATAAATGTTGCATTCTTCATGAAAATGCGTTTTTTTTTCTTAACAGCTACTATCAACACCAATTCTGACCCGTGCTATAACTACAAAAGTCTTGATAATGAATGGAGAAGCACACGCAGTTACTGGAGTATACAACATGATGACACCATTGCTGAATGGGACGGCTGGTATCGACTGTTTATTAATGGGATGAGTGCTGAGATGCCTGAGTGGTGTCTGAATGATATGACATGTGGTGGTTACAGCCCTCTATGGCTTGGTGGCTCTCATCCACGTCTAGAAGACGGAGTTGTTACTCTTGAAGTCCACGGCAGCTCTCGATACCAGCAGTGCAGTTCCTACAGATCCAATCCAATCCAAGTCAAAGCGTGTCCTGGCGATTATTATGTCTATGAACTTACCAAACCAAATGTGGCAATCCCAGCCCCTGTATATTGTGCAGGTCCAGTCATTCCCCTTTATATTTATAATCTTATTTTTAACATTTATCTATTGATGTCTTAAATGCTTTTAAAACAACAAAAAGCTGAAGTTTGTAACTGTCAGCTATTCTGGCTCTACAAGTTAAATGTGATTTACTTATATATAAAAATGACTTTTTTAAATTGCTCTATTTAATCACATGATTACATTTTTATTTACAGTTGCTTTTAACAGTCCGAGTGTCGACCCCTGTGACAGCTACACCAGTCTGGATGAGTTTTGGAGATCCCCCAGCTATACTTACTATTCCTATTATTATTATTACTATTCAATGTGTGATTATAATGTCAACTGGAATGGCTGGTACAGACTCTTCTCTCAGGGTCAGAGTGCTCAGATGCCTGAGTCATGTGTAACTTCTGGCTCGTGTGGCACTTCTCATCCGTTGTGGCTCAGTGGCACTCACCCACAGCTGGAAGATGGAGTGGTCACCCGACAAGTCTGTGCTTCTTCATGGGGTGATTGTTGCGGTTACAGGTCCCATCCAATACAAGTGAAAGCCTGTCCGGGGAATTACTATGTCTATGAGTTTGTCAGTCCAACATTCTGTTCAGCGTACTGTGCAGGTAGACACAATTATTCATGTACCATGACTGACTGTTTGATATGGTTTATAAATTGTATTACTGAAGGTAATATAAAAAACTCTCCCCCTTCGCAGAGGTTAGAAGTCTAAACCCCTCAACAACAACAACAACAACAACAACAACAACAGAGACAACAACAATCACAGAGTCCACTTCATCTCTGCCCATCACAACCACTGGTAAAGCACTCATCCATTTACTTCAACTGGCATCAGAGCATTCTCTCTCTCTTCTTTTTTTCTAAAACACACTTTCACTAATTAATTAATGTTTACAATTAATTTCACTACTAAACAAATGAGTAGAGCTCTTAAGTAACTGTTTTGATATAAAGTTTGTTTTTTACATTTGAAAATGTAAAAATAAGCGTTACGCTTGTTCAAAGGCAAAAGGTTTTGCATTTAATTTTTTTAAATAAAATTGTCAAAGAGCCGTTGAGAGTACACATGTAAAATCTTTTTCTTTAAGGCACTTTAGTGACATTTTGAAGGTTATTTCTGAGAATAACACCACAATTTTGCATTAAGTCCCTGTCGTTTAGGCACCAAGAGCTCTAAATGTAGGTTTATTGATTAGTTTTAGTTGATAGTCACTGAGATATATATATATATATATATATATATATATATATATATATATATATATATATATATGTTATAATCTTTTATTCATGTGCATGGATGATCATTTTTAAGATGCATTTGCAGTTTGTTTTTATTTTGATGAATGCATGAAATTTGATAGATGTAGTTAAAAAACATTTTGAAAAAATATCTCTTAAGTTATCTAATATTTATTTCATACATTTCCATTTCACATGTATAAGTACAGGATTTCCCAACTGTGGGTTGGAGTGGAACTGCAGGGGCAATTGTAGGGGATTTGTGAGATTGTGATTGAAATTTCAATGTGAATTCCAGTTATTTATTTATACTTATTTATATACAGGATGTTTTGTGTGTTGTTCCGTGCACTCCTGCGACAAATAATATATGTATACTCCTGTAAAAATGGAATTTGAACTTTTTGTATACTCTAATGCAACAT
The DNA here is from genome assembly GCF_025860055.1 of Xyrauchen texanus. Taxonomy (NCBI): domain Eukaryota; kingdom Metazoa; phylum Chordata; class Actinopteri; order Cypriniformes; family Catostomidae; genus Xyrauchen; species Xyrauchen texanus. Next base: position 21,107,367 of record NC_068315.1, read on the forward strand.
GACACCAAATTTAACTCTGCCATGAACATTAATTTAGGAAATAGAAGACTGTACATTTCTATTCATTTTTTGATGACAGCTACTTTGGACAGCCTCATTTATGATCCTTGTGACAACTTTACGTCTCTGGATCGTCCCTGGAGAGCCACAAACGAAAGTGGATTGTATATTTGTGATGAAAATTTCTCCTGGGATGGATGGTACCGACTTTTCTACAATGGAAAGAACATCCATATGGCAGAAAACTGTGTTAGTTCATACAGCTGTAACGCTTACGTGAGTCTGTGGCTCAGTGGTGGTCACCCTCATATAGAAGATGGAGTGGTCTCCGGCAAGTTTTGGGGAGTGCTTGGGGTTACTGCTATTATTACATGTCCTCCTCCATTCGAGTCAAAGCCTGCCCAGGCGGTTACTATGTCTACGAATTTGTAAAACCACAATATTCGTGTTCAGCGTACTGCACAGGTACTTTGGCTTGATATAAAATGTTGGTCTTATTAAATATTCCACAGGTTTAATCAGTTTTCATTCATGTGTTAAATTTCCTTCTGCTTAGATATCAGCACTCTGTCCCAGACAGAATTCTCAACAAATCCAACCATGGTGACCAAATTCAGCACGCCCTTGTGTAAGTGACCAGAGAGTCGACAAATGAACAATACTCTGAACATATTCATGAACTAATGGCCACTCTCATATTCAGGGAGTTTGCCACATACACATGTACATCATCTTGTATTGTTATCTGTACAAGAGTTATTGTTTTGTCCCAGATTAAAACTGCATCAGGAATGAAAGTAGAACAACATTTTTATGAATTATTTTTAATGTCAGATATTGTACATAAATGTTGCATTCTTAATGAAAATGCGTTTTTTTTTTTCTTAACAGCTACTATCAACACCAATTCTGACCCGTGCTATAACTACAAAAGTCTTGATAATGAATGGAGAAGCACACGCAGTTACTGGAGTATACAACATGATGACACCATTGCTGAATGGGACGGCTGGTATCGACTGTTTATTAATGGGATGAGTGCTGAGATGCCTGAGTGGTGTCTGAATGATATGACATGTGGTGGTTACAGCCCTCTATGGCTTGGTGGCTCTCATCCACGTCTAGAAGACGGAGTTGTTACTCTTGAAGTCTACGGCAGCTCTCGATACCAGCAGTGCAGTTCCTACAGATCCAATCCAATCCAAGTCAAAGCGTGTCCTGGCGATTATTATGTCTATGAACTTACCAAACCAAATGTGGCAATCCCAGCCCCTGTATATTGTGCAGGTCCAGTCATTCCCCTTTATATTTATAATCTTATTTTTAACATTTATCTATTGATGTCTTAAATGCTTTTAAAACAACAAAAAGCTGAAGTTTGTAACTGTCAGCTATTCTGGCTCTACAAGTTAAATGTGATTTACTTATATATAAAAATGACTTTTTAAATTGCTCTATTTAATCACATGATTACATTTTTATTTACAGTTGCTTTTAACAGTCCGAGTGTCGACCCCTGTGACAGCTACACCAGTCTGGATGAGTTTTGGAGATCCCCAGCTATACTTACTATTCCTATTATTATTATTACTATTCAATGTGTGATTATAATGTCAACTGGAATGGCTGGTACAGACTCTTCTCTCAGGGTCAGAGTGCTCAGATGCCTGAGTCATGTGTAACTTCTGGCTCGTGTGGCACTTCTCATCCGTTGTGGCTCAGTGGCACTCACCCACAGCTGGAAGATGGAGTGGTCACCCGACAAGTCTGTGCTTCTTCATGGGGTGACTGTTGCGGTTACAGGTCCCATCCAATACAAGTGAAAGCCTGTCCGGGAATTACTATGTCTATGAGTTTGTCAGTCCAACATTCTGTTCAGCGTACTGTGCAGGTAGACACAATTATTCATGTACCATGACTGACTGTTTGATATGGTTTATAAATTGTATTACTGAAGGTAATATAAAAACTCTCCCCTTCGCAGAGGTTAGAAGTCTAAACCCTCAACAACAACAACAACAACAACAACAACAACAGAGACAACAACAATCACAGAGTCCACTTCATCTCTGCCCATCACAACCACTGGTAAAGCACTCATCCATTTACTTCAACTGGCATCAGAGCATTCTCTCTCTCTTTTTTTCTAAAACACACTTTCACTAATTAATTAATGTTTACAATTAATTTCACTACTAAACAAATGAGTAGAGCTCTTAAGTAACTGTTTTGATATAAAGTTTGTTTTTTACATTTGAAAATGTAAAAATAAGCGTTACGCTTGTTCAAAGGCAAAAGGTTTTGCATTTAATTTTTTAAATAAAATTGTCAAAGAGCCGTTGAGAGTACACATGTAAAATCTTTTTCTTTAAGGCACTTTAGTGACATTTTGAAGGTTATTTCTGAGAATAACACCACAATTTTGCATTAAGTCCCTGTCGTTTAGGCACCAAGAGCTCTAAATGTAGGTTTATTGATTAGTTTTAGTTGATATTCACTGAGATATATATATATATATATATATATATGTTATAATCTTTTATTCATGTGCATGGATGATCATTTTTAAGATGCATTTGCAGTTTGTTTTTATTTTGATGAATGCATGAAATTTGATAGATGTAGTTAAAAAAACATTTTGAAAAAAATATCTCTTAAGTTATCTAATATTTATTTCATACATTTCCATTTCACATGTATAAGTACAGGATTTCCCATCTGTGGGTTGGAGTGGAACTGCAGGGGCAATTGTAGGGGATTTGTGAGATTGTGATTGAAATTTCAATGTGAATTCCAGTTATTTATTTATACTTATTTATATACAGGATGTTTTGTGTGTTGTTCCGTGCACTCCTGCGACAAATAATATATGTATACTCCTGTAAAAATGGAATTTGAACTTTTGTATACTCTAATGCAACATGACACCAAATTTAACTCTGCCATGAACATTAATTTAGGAAATAGAAGACTGTACATTTCTATTCATTTTTTGATGACAGCTACTTTGGACAGCCTCATTTATGATCCTTGTGACAACTTTACGTCTCTGGATCGTCCCTGGAGAGCCACAAACGAAAGTGGATTGTATATTTGTGATGAAAATTTCTCCTGGGATGGATGGTACCGACTTTTCTACAATGGAAAGAACATCCATATGGCAGAAAACTGTGTTAGTTCATACAGCTGTAACGCTTACGTGAGTCTGTGGCTCAGTGGTGGTCACCCTCATATAGAAGATGGAGTGGTCTCCGGCAAGTTTTGGGGAGTGCTTGGGGTTACTGCTATTATTACATGTCCTCCTCCATTCGAGTCAAAGCCTGCCCAGGCGGTTACTATGTCTACGAATTTGTAAAACCACAATATTCGTGTTCAGCGTACTGCACAGGTACTTTGGCTTGATATAAAATGTTGGTCTTATTAAATATTCCACAGGTTTAATCAGTTTTCATTCATGTGTTAAATTTCCTTCTGCTTAGATATCAGCACTCTGTCCCAGACAGAATTCTCAACAAATCCAACCATGGTGACCAAATTCAGCACGCCCTTGTGTAAGTGACCAGAGAGTCGACAAATGAACAATACTCTGAACATATTCATGAACTAATGGCCACTCTCATATTCAGGGAGTTTGCCACATACACATGTACATCATCTTGTATTGTTATCTGTACAAGAGTTATTGTTTTGTCCCAGATTAAAACTGCATCAGGAATGAAAGTAGAACAACATTTTTATGAATTATTTTTAATGTCAGATATTGTACATAAATGTTGCATTCTTAATGAAAATGCATTTTTTTTCTTAACAGCTACTATCAACACCAATTCTGACCCGTGCTATAACTACAAAAGTCTTGATAATGAATGGAGAAGCACACGCAGTTACTGGAGTATACAACATGATGACACCATTCATGAATGGGACGGCTGGTATCGACTGTTTATTAATGGGATGAGTGCTGAGATGCCTGAGTGGTGTCTGAATGATATGACATGTGGTGGTTACAGCCCTCTATGGCTTGGTGGCTCTCATCCACGTCTAGAAGACGGAGTTGTTACTCTTGAAGTCTATGGCAGCTCTCGATACCAGCAGTGCAGTTCCTACAGATCCAATCCAATCCAAGTCAAAGCGTGTCCTGGCGATTATTATGTCTATGAACTTACCAAACCAAATGTGGCAATCCCAGCCCCTGTATATTGTGCAGGTCCAGTCATTCCCCTTTATATTTATAATCTTATTTTTAACATTTATCTATTGATGCCTTGAATACTTTTAAAACAACAAAAAGCTGAAGTTTGTAACTGTCAGCTATTTCTGGCTCTACAAGTTAAATATGATTTACTTATATATAAAAATGACTTTTTTAAATTGCTCTATTTAATCACATGATTACATTTTTATTTACAGTTGCTTTTAACAGTCCGAGTGTCGACCCCTGTGACAGCTACACCAGTCTGGATGAGTTTTGGAGATCCCCAGCTATACTTACTATTCCTATTATTATTATTACTATTCAATGTGTGATTATAATGTCAACTGGAATGGCTGGTACAGACTCTTCTCTCAGGGTCAGAGTGCTCAGATGCCTGAGTCATGTGTAACTTCTGGCTCGTGTGGCACTTCTCATCCGTTGTGGCTCAGTGGCACTCACCCACAGCTGGAAGATGGAGTGGTCACCCGACAAGTCTGTGCTTCTTCATGGGGTGACTGTTGCGGTTACAGGTCCCATCCAATACAAGTGAAAGCCTGTCCGGGGAATTACTATGTCTATGAGTTTGTCAGTCCAACATTCTGTTCAGCGTACTGTGCAGGTAGACACAATTATCCATGTACAATGACTGACTGTTTGATATGGTTTATAAATTGCATTACTGAAGGTAATATAAAACTCTGCCCTTCTCAGAGGTTAGAAGCCTAAACCCCTCAACAACAACAACAACAACAGAGACAACAACAATCACAGAGTCCACCTCATCTCTGCCCATCACAACCACTGGTAAAGCACTCATCCATTTACTTCAGCTGGCATCAGAGCATTCTCTCTCTTTTTTTTTCTAAAACACACTTTCACTAATTAATTAATGTTTACAATTCATTTCACCACTAAACAAATGAGTAGAGCTCTTAAGTAACTGTTTTGATATAAAGTTTGTTTTTTACATTTGAAAATGTAAAAATAAGCGTTACGCTTGTTCAAAGGCAAAAGGTTTTGCATTTAATTATTTAAAATAAAATTGTCAAAGAGCCTGTAACGTGGCAGATGAGGAGTGGGATCTAAACGCAGTTTAATGGAAAAACAAAAGATGAACAGGTTAACTCAGAGAAACAAAAACACAGGGAACAAATAAAACATCCACGATGGGAAACAGAAATATAAACAAGAGAAAACATCCACAAAGGGCACAGGCAGCAACACATTCAAGGACATACATTACATTTAACAACTGACAATGAATGAACAAACAACAAGGCTTAAATACACAAAGGATAATGATTAAATGAAAGACAGGTGAGAAAAATTTATGAGGGCAGGGAATTATGGGAAGTGTAGTCTGGGACAGATGACACGGGACAAACACAGGGCAGACAACAGTGAATCGTGACAGAGCCATTGAGAGTACACATTTAAAACATGTTTTTCATTTTATTTTGATGAATTTATAAGAATACCATGAATTTTGTAACATGAAGTCACTAATCTCTTCATTTATTGAATGAAGAGATTACCTTGAATTTCCTTTTCACATGCTTTAAACCAGGGTTCACTTTCAAACATTTGCTTGGTAACTGACTATGGGAAATGCTTCAGGCATGATAGACAAGGGAATCCTCAATTACCCCCCATCTGTCTGAAGGGCAAACCAATCACAGCTATAATAAGGAGCCCACCCCTTCCTATATAAACTGCTGTGAAGCCCTAAAATGGCATTCATACTCTCTTCTCCATGAAGACTTAACTTAGCATCAGGGCTGCACTACGTTCAGTTCATAAACCAACCATTAAGGATAAAGTTGTCGAACATAGCAAAGTCAAATTTGTTGTGGATTTCTCCGCTTTTCACTAAGAAACGTAACTTCGGTTTGATTAGTGGTGTCTCCGGAGCTGGCTAGCGCATTCAGGCAAGTTCGTTTTTGAAATGACTCACCATGTCTGTGTCCAAAGGTGCTGTGGGGAAGAGAAAAGATACTCCTTTCCACATTTGATCGGCGGCATGTTTTAGGCAGATATTTGCACCCCATGTGCACCGCGTGCAATGGCGTAAGTCATGCCCAGGCAGGCAGGTCATTCTGCCACAGTAAACGCCTTCTGTTTTGATTGGCTAACATCATGCAAACCATTCGGAAGAGAATATACCAGCTCCAAAACAATAAAAAACAAAATTTCAGAGTTTACACATAACGCATACCAAACACATGGAATCCAAAATGTATTAAACTGCTCTCTAAAGCACAGCAGCACCATAAACAATCAAACAGTCGTTACATCTGAAACATTCATGATTTGAATTTTGAAACTTACAGTTTTGCAGTTGGGTCCAATAGTGTTTTTAACTGCCCCACCCTTTAATAACAGTTCCACTGCAAAGCTTGAATCATATTGTGACTGGTTCACAAACAATCCATACTGATATGAGCCAAAAACACTTGTTATACACGCTGAAATGAGCCGAACACACATACACTCCACACTGGAATATGTTGAACACACATCCATATGACACATTCATATACTGTAGTTCAGTGCATGGTGAAACATGATGCACACACATTCAGTATCATCCTGCACTGAGCGAGAACTTTGCTAAACTTCAGGCACTATTTCCTGATGTTGGGATTCTTCAACAGAGGCCAAAGCAGAGACTCTGGTCTCCACAGGCGCAAAATCTCACATCTTCCATTGTCTGTTTAATCTGGATGAGATGCGATTCTCTGAGCCAGCAGCAGCAAAATGGAGCACAACAGATACATTTTTAAAAGATGAGCTTGTACCGTTCTTAAACTGTGGCGCACATTTCCAGAAACACATCAAAACGTTAAAAGATGTCAACGTAGTGCATGTCTACATAGACTAACAATTAAAAATACCCATATACAACTACTGACTGTCTGATCTAGTTTGTATTTGAAAATGACTGATAGGAGTACAAAAATGTTGCCCTTTTCAGAGGTTAAAAGCCTAAACCCCTCGACCACTTCAGCAACTACAACAACAACAACAACAACAGAGAAAACAACAATCACATGGTCCACTACATCTATGCCCATCACAGCCACTGGTAAAGGACACTACTTAACTGGCCTTAGAATGCTCACAAAAGTTTTTTTTTTTTGGCCACACATAGGGAAGACCGGTGCTAGTTGTCACAGTTAGTTCGTTTCTGTAGAGACACAAATCTTAAAGACTTGGTTACAAAACACTGTTGATCATTTCCACCATTATTGCCCAGGACAAAATATACAGTTCATATATAACACATGTTGACCATTTGTGACAACATCCCCCCATGGTGTGTGATATCACAATGAAACCTGCCATTTGTGAAGTAAATGTTTGAAATCAGCATAAAAACACTGCTAGAGAATTTGACATTTTGACCTTAAAGTTACCAAGGATAGAACCTTTTTGACAACTTTGCAGTTTGACAACTAGCCCCAGTCTCCACTATACTGTATATTAAGCAAAAACGTATTCATTTTTATCACATATTTCACAACTGCACCTTAGCCATAACAGACCCATGTGCTGAGCTCAATTGCACTGATGACGAATGGTGTGGGGAGAAAGATGGATTCTATGGTTGTTTATGTAAAGAGAACCATCCCCGACCTGACCCTGACTATTATGGTATGATTAATAAATAAAACAGTACATACTTTTTATTTTTATTCTTTTTCTTCAATACTATTTGCTTTTTTTCCTATTAACTTGTACATGACATCTAATTTTTATCTTCTTGTTTTCTCAGATTCCATTGAAATTTGTGAAAGCAGTTCTGGTTCCCTCTCTCTGTCCCGTTGTCAGCTTTTTGAGGATGGTTTTCCTGCTGAAAATCTACACCTCAGTGATGCTAACTGCAAAGGAACTGTCCAGCATGGCAGAGTGGAGTTCCATTTTGATAGCAATGACCACCTCTGTGGTACAAATCTTGTGGTAGGCTATAATCAATTTCCATACAGTCTAATAGTCTCTCATATCTTTTCACAAAATTCAAAGACTAATTCTGGTTGAATGAACACTGCTTATTCTGAATTACACACATGATCACGTACAACCCTCCCAATGATTAATCGAAAGGTTTTTATTTTCCACACAGCAGTATTGCTTTTACAACACCACTCAGATTCAAATTATGCTGAATTTTTAATATATTATATCACTACTATGCAGGCTAATGGTACACACTTTATCTATGAGAATGTTATTTTGGGTGAGGTGGAATCAACTCAACTCATCAGCAGGAAGAGACATCTGAAGTTGCCTTTCTCCTGTATATATTCTCAAAGCCAAACATTTTCAATGAATGTGCAAATCAATCCTCTGGAAAGGTAGGACTCACTTCGGAGGACGTACTACTTAAATTATTACTGGTGAAAACACAAATCTCTGCTCTGTTCTAAAACATAGTGAGCTGCCTACGTAGTCAGTATTTTAGGCATTATAAGCACACTAAAATCAAAACGTAAACTTATTAATGCTGCTTTGTTACTTTGTTTTGCTCCTTGGCTCATTTTGCCTTATTACCCAAAAGATACCTGGTTTTGCTCAAATTCTAAACCACCAGTGCATGTATCATTCACAGAGAAGGCATCCTTAGAATGCATCACAACAAGTTCTTTGAGAAACACAATCCAAGATGGCGAACAAAGCGAGAGAAATGTTGACTATAAATAAACATAGGAAATATTTCATTTAATAGCTAAAAATAATAGAAATATTTCTGTGTAGTGAATTATTTTTATTTTACCCAATGTTTGTTTTAAATTTTATATGCTTATTAGAGTATCTTTACTTTTTAATTGTAATCTGGTACAGATTACAAATTACAAATCTAAAAATTGAAGTCAGTAATGTAATCTCTTAGATTATATTTGAAGGTAATCTAATTTGATTGCTTTTGGATAATTTTTTTACTACTTCTGACCTAATTCTTGTTTAATTTATGTCATATTGGAAAAGCTTGTGCCATTTTGACATATATGATATGATATGATTCTTGTGTGTTTAACTATTTAGTCTATTTTTTCAGTTTCAAATGAAATAAAGGCACTTAAAATGTTCTTCTGAAATGTTGGCATTACAAACAGCATCCAAACAGCAACAGATCGGACTAGTTATATTCGTGAATCAACGTCTTAAAAGTTGTAGCACAAACGCATTCATGTAAATATTTGAAGCTGAGTACAAAAGTATTTCGCGAAACTAAAACTAACTTTAACACAGAAATGTAATTGGTTTGGCATTTATGTGTGAATTACAGTTTCATCTTCAATGTAATTATGGCTAGTAGGCCCTACATTTCTGACCATGAAATGTGACAAAAAAAAAAAAAAAAAAACCTGACCATAACCTACATCTAAAATTAAAAAAAATCTAAAAAATAAAATAAAATCTAAAAACCCCAGCCTTTAATCTATCCCAACTTTTACCATACAGCTGTCTGCAGGTCTGAAGGCAGCTCACTAGGTTTTGGAATAGAGCTACATATCCATAAAACATGTAGTTGAGTTTAATATATATATAAATGCAATATTATAAACAATATATATATTGTTTATAATATTGCATCTGTTAATAAATATTTCGATTTGTGGTAAACAATTGCATAATATTTGCTCTGCATATTTCAACAGCATTTTGCACAGGACGATTCCTGCTGGTCAAGGCACATATAAAGTCAGGGTTGTTCCATATCAGGATCCTGAGTTTTCCCAACCTTTCACTGGTAGTGTGAATGTGGAGGTGAATCAGCTGATTTTTGTGGAAGTTCTCGTGGATGGGATTGATGGCCAACAGTTTGCAATGCTGATTGACGCATGTTGGGCAACACCTGTGAATGACCCTCATTATCATGTCCGCTGGGACCTCATTGTTGGAGAGTAAGAGACTATGCTTTTTTTGCCAACTAACAGACAACTACATTTATAGGGCAACGTTTCTTATGAGGATAAAACATTTTGATACTTTCTTTTAATCAGGTTTTCATTTTTATCTCATCTAAACATTTTAAAACAAGCATTGCTGATACGATTGCATATGGCCTGATTTACATTCATGAGGCCTGTGGCAAAATTTAAAAATGAATGGGTTCTTTCAAATTCTTTTGTTTCCCATGCATAGTTATTGAAGTTTATGATATTAACAGTATTGTCTAAATATTCTCAGGTGCCCCAATCCAAAAGATGACACAGTGGATCTGCTGCAGAATGGTGTGTCCACATCAGGTCGTTTCTCCTTCAGAATGTTTGCATTCACTGCAGACTCTTATAAGATTTTCCTGCATTGTTCTGTTCACCTTTGCCTTCTGAAAAACAATGACTGCCTACCGGTGAGTTTGTGAAACTTCTCTAATCCATGATTCACATTAATATTTCTTGTTTTCACTGATGTGGATGGAACAGGATTGAATAGCTGAGACAGTTTTCAACAAAATTATTTACAAGTTGTAAATCGATGTAATATCTAAAATGGAACATTGAATACTTATTTTGGAAAAAGAAAAATCAGGTTTGTTACAGTACTCAGAGAAGCCTATATACATATAGAAGATTATAGTTCTGCTTTGTTGGCCAATATATCCTAATTTTGACCTCAAAAATAGGAAACAGTTTGTAAGTTGATAGGGTTAAAACTTTCAAGAATGAGACATACAGTTGACCCAAAGAGTATTACGAGACTTACACAACAAAAACAATTATGAATGTCATTGCTATATATAACAAAATATCAAACCAAGTGGCACTTATTCTAAAGAAAGAAATGTATTAGATTTAAAATCATAAAATTATAAGGTACTGTATGCTGTTCGAAATTAAGATGTATTTGGTCCCTTTCTGTTGTCAACATGTTAATGGAATGTGTCTATACAGTTAAAGTGATGAACCACAACTATGGATACTCTGCTAGGGCACCTGTGTGAACTTGAGGGGAGCTAACTTCATATATCCACTAAAAACCACCTTGGGGGGGCCTGGGAAGGTCAGCAAGTAAAGACACTGACTGCCACCCTTGGAGTCACGAGTTTGAATCCAGGGTGTGCTGAGTGACTCCAGCCAGATCTCCTAAGCATCCAAATAGGCCCGGTTGCTAGGGAGGGTAAAGTCACATGGGGTAACCTCCTTGTGGTCGCTATAATGTGGTTCTCGCTCTCAGTTGGGCACGTGGTGAGTTGTGCGTGGATGCCGTGGAGAATACCGCGAAGCCTCCACACACGCTAAGTCTCCGTGGTAACACACTCAACAAGCCACGTGATAAGATGCATGGATTGATGGTCTCAGACGTGGCAGATGGGGAGGCAACTGAGAATCGTCCTCCACCACTCAGATTGAGCGTATTGGGAATTGGGCATTCCAAATTGGGGAATTTTATATAAAAATGTTTGCAAAAATGGCTCAAAAAAGTTTGTTGCAACCCGCATCTCAGTATAACATTCCGAGATGATATTCTTATCACCACAATTGTACAGAGCGGTTATCTGAGTTACCGTAGACTTTGACTAATCGAACCAGTCAGGCCATTCATTGACCTGTTGACCTAGATAATCGCATGAATGATTGTTTATGCCAGATGAGCTGGTTTGATTATTTCTGTAACTGCTGATCTCCTGGGATTTTCACACACAACAGTCTCTAGAATTTACTCCGAATGGTGCCAAAAACAAATAATATTCAGTGAGCGGCAGTTCTGTGGACGGAAATGCCTTGTTGATGAAAGAGGTCAACAGAGAATGGCTAGAATGGTTTAAACTGACAAAGTCTACGGTAACTCAGATCACCACTCTGTACAATTGTGGTGAGAAGAATATCATCTAAGAATGCTATTCTAAGATGTGGGTTGGTGCTGTTTTGGTGACACCTTGGGAACCTACACAATATTAGGCAGGTTGTTTTAATGTTGTGGCTGATCGGTGTATATATTGTTCTGAATAGACTACTTTATATTATCTCAAAATAATAAATTATTATCTTGAAATTTTTGTTTTGTTTGACGTGGCGGAAAAAGGCTTCCATAAATTTATTTTAAGTCTGCTCTCGGTAAATTGTGTGTCGAAGTGACTTACATTGGCTTATAGTGACACCTAGTGGGCTCTGTTTTGACTTACCAAAGCATTGTAGAGTGGTGGTGGCGTAGTGGGCTAAAGCACATAACTGTTAATCAGAATGTTGCTGGTTCGATCCCCACGGCTGCCACCATTGTGTCCTTGAGCAAGGCACTTACTCCAGGTTGCTCCGGGGGGATTGTCCCTGTAATAAGTGCACTGTAAGTCGCTTTGGATAAAAGCGTCTGCCAAATGCATAAATGTAAATGTAAATTCACTATGGACTTGTGGCAGGGTGGAGGGCAGGGCGGGTCGTGATTCCATACACCCTGCCCCTAATTTGGAGCCGACAGAGAGAGAGAGTATGGGCAGCTGTCCGACACCTGTTTGTGCATTTGTCTTTTTGGTTAAGTTTATCATTACAATATAATTTATATTGTCAAGCTGGTTCTTGCATCCACCTTTCCATTGAACTGTGTTACACTGGTGCCGAAATCCTCTCTCTCTAGCACTGCGGTCTCCGGTCGCCTTTATCCCGGCCAGGTGTGCGGAATCACAATCCAGCCCCGCACTCTGCCCATACACAGCACTGTAAGCCAGGATTAATTTAATCATTGAATGAAAGTGTCCTGTAACTTTTGCATAACTTTTTTATGTCAAAATACGTTCTACTTTCCCTGTTTATTGTTTACTGACAACATTAAGTAAGCCATTCGTGGGTTTACATCCCTCAAAAGTATAAACCCTAAATCAAAACAGTAGATGTTTATATTTTGTGCGGCCTGCTCAGCTCCACCCATCCCTCTTTCTATCTCAGCCTATAGCATGTGTTTGGGGCATTGCTACTTGAATTTGCTTTTCAGCTGGGAGAATATGAACAACCATGGCTGAATTGTAAAGAGGAAAATAAATTTAGATTAATCTACAGATGATAAAGCCAAAATTAGAAGACTTGCTAAAAGACTCAAGGGAATTAGCTAGCCATAGAAGAGACAAAGAACAGAGTAAACAAGAGTAAACTTTGCCACATTTAAAAGGTGGAAGACACACACCACCAATGATGTGATCACTCTGGCAAATGGGATCGGCAATAACAAGATTGCCCTATTTTTGAAATTCCATTTGGAGCCATTAGTAGTGCAGAAATTACACACTTCATCTTTAAACAAGTAGTATTCAGCCCCTGCCCCATGTGGTATAAAAGAGGTTTTATAAGGTTACTGATATGAACTCTTCATCTCACATGAGTGGTCATGATTTCATACATATATTTCAATATTACTATTAATTTCTTAAATGAGAAAAAAAAGATTCTGAGTGTACCTTTAAGTGTGGCTAAAGTGTCTAAAAGCTTTTTGGGGCCACTGTACATAGGTAGAAAGGAGGAGGTGTTTCTTCAGATTGTTTACATACTGAACCTCTGCAGATGGATATAATGATCTTTTGTCCATTGAACACCAAATATGAATCAGAGTTATTGTCACTCTTAGACTCAAGATTAAACCTGGCTTCTACAATATTGGCAGCAGCAAGCAGTAGATTGTGGTTATTTTCCTGAAATCTAGGTGACCTCCCATAGTAATTACAATTCCCCCCAAAATTAGCCGTTGATTCGTAAGGATTGAATAGATGAATCAAATACGAGAAATACAAACATTTTATTATAATGGACACATCCTGTTGCAACATGCGTGGTTGAAAGCATGATAATAGATTGTTAAGATACTGTCTTCTGCTATTTTGGGACTATTCTGTTAATATTTTCAAACTTTTTGGAATTTAAAACAAACTTGCTTATATATTGTTTTTATTTAGCACTGTAACCCTGGTCACCAGAGGAGAATACCCAGGTCTGTGGATTTCCATGACACAGCTTCCATAACTATGGGTCCTCTGATCTGGTCTGATAGGAAACCTGGTAAGAATTTTCCATTTTAAATATTACTTATGTGATCTTTATTCATTATATACTGTACACTGATCAGCCACAACATTAAAAGCAAGTGAATAACCTAGATTATTTTGTTACAATGGCACCTGTCAAGGGGTGGGATATATCAGGCAGCAAGTGGACAGTTAGTTCTTGAATTTCATGTGTTGGAAGTAGGACAAATGGGCAAGCATAAGCGTGAGTGACTTTGACAAGGGCCATATTGTGATGCCTAGACGACTGGGTCAGAGTGTCTCCAGAACGGAAGGTCTTGTGGGGTGTTCCCTGTATGCAGCGTTTAGTACCTACCAAAAGTGGTCCAAGGAAGGACAACAGGTGAACCAGTGACAGGGTCATGAGCGCCCAAGGCACATTTGATGCACGTGATGTGCGAAGGCTAGCCCATCTGGTCCGATCCCACCGAAGAGCTACTGTTGCACAAATTGCAGAAGGAAGCCAGCAGAGGCAGTGTGATGCTCTGCGCAATGTTCTACTGGGAAACCTTGGGTCCTGGCATTCATGTGGATGTTACTTTGACAAGTACCATCTACCTAAAGATTGTTGCAGACCATGTACACCCCTACATGGTAACGGTATTCCATGATGACAGTGGCCTCTTTCAGCAGGCTAATACGCCCTGCCACAATGCAAAAATTATTCAGGAATGGTTTAAGGAACATAACAAAGAGTTCAAGGTGTTGACTTGGCCTCCAAATGGCCTCCAAGGTGTTGATCTCAATCCGATTGAGCATCTATGGGATATGCTGGACAATCCATGGAGGCCCCACCTCAAAACTTACAGGACTTAAAGGATCTGCTGCTAACGTCTTGGTACCAGATACCACAGGACACCTTCAGAGGTCTTGTTGTGTCTATGCCTCGAAGGGTCAGAGCTGTTTTGGCAGCACGAGGGGGACCTACACAATATTAGGCAGGAGGTTTTAATGTTGTGGCTGATCGGTGTATATCAACATTAAACATCACTATATTACAATATATCTGTTCACAGATTCATAGGTCACAGACCAAGTGACGGTGTCCAGGACCTCAGTTCTGTGTGGTTCTTTGATGGCTTTGCTTGTTTCTCTCTGTCAAGACCTTGTTTTAGTATTTTCCCACAAATAGTAGGAAACTTTTTAGATAGATCTGGTTGAATTATACACTGTACATTTATCATAACATATATCATTAGTGTGATGGCCATAGTTTGTTTACTTACAAAGCCTCACTATCTGAAAAATTACTTGATATTATTAAATTGTGATTATTATTATAATTTGTTTATTTATTAATTTTTTTCTGAATGTGACATTCTTGATTATTCTTGATTATTAGGCTGTATATCTTAAACAATAACATGAAAAAGTGTATTTTGAAAGTTAAAATATTAACAGACCTGTGCTAATATTTTGCTATTGTAATACAATATAAGATCAAAGTTTATGTGTGTGTCCAGTTTGTATTTATGATAAATTATAAGTTTAGCTGCAAACAGCAGTTCTAATGCCCAGCACATGAATTTGGAGTGCACACTGCACATGATGCATGCTGAATGCATCAAGCATGATCTGAAAAATTTAAAGACACCAGGAAAGCAATTTTATTATCATATTTAACTCATTTAAAACCTCTCCCCAGTTGGTCCTTTTGGTACCCTCAGGACATAGTTTCACTCAAAAGTTTGCTTCATTTGAGTAAGCAAAAGCATTGTAAGGCACAGCTTTACTTCCTGTTAGGCAACCTCAGGTTCAAGCTCATTGGCAAACTAGTATATCATTTGTAATATCAGAAATGTAATACAACAATCAGAGATGTAGCCTGATGCATAGGAGCAGAGACTATAGCCTTGTATTAAAATTAATGGGAGAAATTGGAACACCCAATAAGGATGTAGAAAAAGAAGTTCTGCCTTACAGGTAAAAGAGCCAATGACTTTTTGGAGACAGACAACGCCTGTCAGACACTTAGGAAAACGTGACTTGCTGAACCAGCCTGGGAAAAATAGCATTTTTATCATAATCTGAACTGAAGAAGCACAATTTATGCCACCATTGTTGTCAGATTTTTCTGCTGATTTGATATACAGTATGTTCTATGATCGTAATCCTGACCAACCATTTTGGAGATTTCTGTATTTCCCTCTTCAAGTAGATTGGAATCATATAAATAGCTGCCTAGGAGCATTCCAAAGATGGCTGACAAGTGAACCAACTTGCTTTGAAAGTGACTTTGTTAGTATACGTGCCCCAACACATTGTGCAGCAGCACAAGGAATCTTACTTGTGTCATTTACAGCATTCATTAACACATCTATACACTCATTATTTTGCTAATTTAAACCACGCCCTGTCTCCAAAACACCAACTACCAGAGACACGTCGCCCAAAATTGTTGTTTGCTTTGAAATCATAATATAAGCCTACTGAAATTGGCTGACCAAAAGCCTACCAAAAGATCATAGTTGATGCATACTGCCAGACACTTATTCCTTAACCTCACAAACAATTACCAGAACACTCTTTCATTCTGCATCATTTTTAAACTTTTTTCAATGCTGCATCACAAATTTACATAATGCATTATCTAATTGCTATTAAATGTGTTAGATGAATGTGTGTGTGTGTGTGTGTGTGTGTGTGTGTGCGTGTATTTATCACTTTGTGGGGACCAAATGTCCCCATAAGGATAGTAAAACCTGAAATTTTTGACCTTGTGGGGACATTTTGTCGGTCCCCATGAGGAAAACATCTTATAAATCATACTAAATTATGTTTTTTGAAAATGTAAAAATGCAGAAAGTTTTCTGTGAGGGTTAGGTTTAGGGGTAGGGTTAGGTTTAGGGGATAGAATATATAGTTTGTACAGTATAAAAACCATTATGTCTATGGAAAGTCCCCATAAAACATGGAAACACAACATGTGTGTGTGTGTGTGTGTGTGTGTGTGTGTGTGTGTGTGTGTGTGTGCGATTTCCTCAATCCTCCCCACTTTGGAAACTCGATTTGAGCAAATCCAAGCCCCTGAATGCTCAATTAAGATACAGGTCAAAACAGGAGGTCGCTACTCAGGCGTTTTGATTTCAAGGCTATGGGATAAGAAACTAGCCATCTAACCTCAAGCCTCTTTGGAAGAACCGAAGAACGTGCACCCAAGTGTAAAACAGGCCGAACATGATGACTTGAATCAAATGAATCAAACTTAAAAAATACAGAGGAATAACTTAAGAAAGGCGAGCACAAACTTAGCAAAGAAGGCTTCAACAAAGAACTAAAAGAGGGCTAAACAGTGAAATGAAGTCAAGCGTACACAGCGATTTATGAATTTATAGCTGAATGACTCCATCTAGTGGCTAGCTGATAGAATTACTGTAAACATACATGGCATCTACCTGTCTATCCATCTGCAGATCATTGACTATGCCATGCCAATCTGGTGACAATGTAATAATTAGCTTCCCTTGCTTTAGATTTTAGGTTTACATAATATCTTGTATGCTAGCTAAATTGGGTTTTCAAACACTGTTAAAAATTTTTTTTTATTGCACCCTGATTCTTTATGTTTTTGTTAATCATCTCTCGCTTTGTTTATTTGTATGGACATTTAGTCTATGTTTTTGGCACACACATTTTTACAGAACTGGTTTAATAGAGGGCTTTTTTGAAAATACAATTATCTTTATTTTGGCACTGACCTGTCCTTGTGCAGAACTCAATACAGAATACTCTGAGGATGAATGGGATGGTGTGGGGATAAAAATGGTGTCCACCGCTGTGTCTGTAAGAAGACCTGACCTTGACTCTTATCATTAAATTCATTCTGCTGTATAAATCTAGGAACCGCCATCAGTACTATCATTCACATTTTTAACATTTTAAAAAAGGGTTTTCATCAGTAGAAAAAGACTTCTGAAGCAAATTTGTTCCTCTTTATAGCTCTAAACCAAGAAAGTTTCCATGCAAATACATTTCTTCTGGAGAGATTAAGTTAACTAAATTCAGAAAAATGTGCTCCTGCTCAAACACACCTCTAACATTTTTGGGAAATCCACAAAACTGACAACCTCTGGATAGTCCCCCTTTTCAAAGGATATGTGTAGTTATACAGTATTTATAAACATATTGCTCTTTTATGCCCACAAGCTCTATGATTTAATAATACCTTAGAGTGTAGCAGTATAACTCCTCAGTGTATCTTAATTTTTCTCTTTTCTTCAAATGCCATTGTGTGCAATTTTTACCGATTTATTATGTTCAAATGTGTTTACTTTATAAATAGTAAATAGGTTTACAGCTAGTAGACACATAACATTTTCCTGTGACTTCAAAGTCTTACCTGTCAAAGGTTTTATTCCCCAATTGCGATTGCCTCTGTCTCAGCCTTACAAATTCAAAAATAATAGAGTTTAGAGAATTTTAGGATTCAGTAATGACCATCACAACAGGAGAATGCAGCAGATCCTTGGCATTGTCCTCTTTCACAGTGTCCTGGAGTTGCCATCCTAGTACAGTTGGAATATGACTATAATACAGTTCACGTCGGCAAAGTTTGATGGAACCTATTTTTTAAACAGTGAAAATCACAATTTTTGCCAATAATTTTAAAGGCACACAGCAAAATCCCCTGTGTCAAATTAACACTCATTGATGTCTCCACGAGTGTTAAAAATACCACTGAACAGCTGAACTGTACATCAGCTGCAAATAAAACAGACTACTGGACAACAATCTCATAATATGTTGTGTGAGGATGTTTAAGACATGTGGGTTATTTGTTTTTCATATACATTTTACATCTATTCATTTGGCAGACACTTTTATCCAAAGCGACTTACAAATGAGGAAAACATAAGCGAATCATCTTAAGGAGACAGTGGTACGAAAAGTGCCACACTACAAAGTTTCACTATCATCAGAATAGTATACAAAACAGATTTAAGTGCAACAAGAATTGTAAATTCTTTTTTTTTTTTTTTTTTGTGACTGGTGAAGTGCTTGTGAAACGGATTGAGTTGGGAAGGTCATTCCACCAACGTGGTATGATGAAACTGAAAGTCCGGGAAAGTGTTTTGGTGCCTCTTTGTTTTGGTATGACAAGGCGACATTCCTTAGCCGACCGCAGGCTTCTAGTGGGAACATAGCTCTGCATAAATGTTTTTAGGTATGCTGGAGCAGACCCTGTGACTGTTTTGTATGCCAGCATCAGGGCCTTGAATTTAATACGTGCATGAACCGGCAGCCAGTGGAGAGAGACAAAGAATGGTGTAACATGTGCTCTCTTAGGTTCATTAAAGACCAGACGTGCTGCTGCATTCTGGATCATTTGCAGAGGTCTAATAGCACATGCAGGAAGGCCTGCAATGAGAGCGTTACAGTAGTCCAGTCTAGTTATATTTTTGTTCAAAAGTTATTTTTAAGAGAGTCTTGTCTCTATTTAGTGTTGTTGATGTCATTTTGTTTCATTTGAAGTCTACATTATGGTGATTATTGTTACCTTGGTTAGACACTTTGTTTAATATTGAAATTATTTTCTTCTAGCCAGTGCAGTATTATTTAAGAGAACAGTTGTGATGCACTATGGAGAGGATAATTTTTGATGAGTTCAGTTATCTTATTGATACACCATTCAAAGTACCATGTGAGGATTGGGCATGTGAACGGAGAGCTCTGTGCACTTTGCTAGTTTTAATACCTTTTATGTCATAAACCGGTGAGATTCGATACACTCTGTTTCTTAACTGTTCTAGGAAGAAAAAATTAAATCAAAATCCTCGGGCTCTGGAGACTTTAAAAGACACTTACGTGTTCAAGCTGAAACCCCTGATAAGGCCACAGGCAAGGGACAAGAGGTTCAGCGTTAACTGTAGAACATGTTGGTGATGCTGACGAAGGTCGTTGCTGACTTGGATCTTGCTGTAACAAGTCGATCAGTCACTGCCATGGAGATGAAATTCACTGAGATTGTTACAAAGTGTCGGATGTTAGAATCGGATCGATTATCGGAGAGGAAATTAGCTGCTAACTCAGCTAGCGACCAAGATAAACTTGGAACATGTTTGGGAAAAGTTGGAAGAACTTGAGAATCATAACCGGTGAAACAATGTCTGAATTGTTGGAATTCCTGAGGATAAGGAAGGCCGAGATATGGTGAAATTCCTAGATGGGCTCTTCCCGAGTCTGCATGACATAATAGGCCATAAGCTGGAAATCGAGTGAGCTGGTTCTTTTCTTGGAAGGACCACAATATTTTCTATTTCCTAGACTTTGCGAATTCGACAAGAGAGAAACGTGATATATTCAATGAATGCAAGAAACTCTTACATCATCTGAAGTTCGCTATTGCACTGATTTTCCCTGCCAAATTGAGAATAGATACTAAGGATGGCTGCAAAATATTTACATGCCCACAGCAAGCGATGTCCTTCATAAAGTCAATGGAATGAGTAGGTTATTGTGTGATACTCTCTATGCAGCTAAGTGTTCCTGACTCATTCACATTCACTTGACTGTCCGAGGAAACTGAGCTCCTACTTTGTTTCTTTTTGTGCTGGTTCGCCCTGTGGCTGGAGTTTGTTTTGTGGAATAACACTCCTTCGGGGCAGTTTGTGGATGAATCTGCACATTCTTTGTGCTTATGCCTCCTACTGGTTGGAGTTTGTTCTGTGGAATATTTCTTGCAAAACATTGGAGTGATTAGGGCATCTGTTCCACTCATGTAACAGCTAAGTGAGCCTGACTCACTGAACATTCACTTGTTTGTCCAAGGAAACTGGGTGCCTTTTTTGTTTCTTTTTGTGCTGGTTCAGCCTAGCGGCTGGAGTTTGTTATGAGGAACACACCTTCGGAACAGTTATGTGGATGAATCTACACGTTCTTTGTGCTTATGCCTCCTATTGGCTGGAGTTTGTTTTATAGATTATTTTCTGTTTAAAATGACATTTGTATAGAAGCACCAGACTTGAACAATCTGACGGCAAAGTTGACGTGGAGGCTCTCGTAGGCGTACATGGACTGTTTGAGTTTAGAGGGATTGACGCTGGTTGGCACTGTCGTGCGCAGGGTTAATGCGCACGTTTTTCTTTTTTCTGTTTGTTTGGTTCTGGGGAAGTTCAGGGTTTGACTGTTGCACTAATGTCGGTATGTATTTGTAATAATAAATTTTTTTACACATGGTCTATTTTTTCCAATATGTCAAAATGTCAAATGTTAATATGAGTAGATTGTCTCTCTCCACATGGAATGTGAATATGTTGGGACACCCCATAAAAAGATGGAAGGTTATTTCTTTTCTTAAACGTAAGAAACATGATATAGTGTTTCTTCAAGAAACACTTCTTTCCCTACAGGAAGCTGAAACATTTGGTAAGATATGGGGTGGACATGTTTTGTTTAGTGCTGGCTCAAGTAAGAGCAAGTTAGTCATTACATTGAAAAGTAAGCATCTACAATTCAAATGTCTCAAACAGATTAAAAATAAATTAGGGAGAGTCGTTGTTTTAGCATAAATTCAAGGGCATAGGTTGATTTTGGCTAATATTTATGCACCTAACGCTCTTGATCAGGGATTTTTTATAGATCTTGTTGGAAACCATTGGCACCCCTCATGAAAAAATATTGTGAGGAGACTTTAATCTTTTGATGGACTCAGTCCTTGATCATAGTGAAGCAAAAGTGTGTAAGCCCCCTAGAGCAACATTGATACTTCACAGGATGTGTAAAAATCTTGGTCTTACAGATATCTGGAGACTTTTGAACCCATCTGGCAAGGACAAAAAATTTCATCAGTCCATAAGATTTATTCTAGAATAAGAGAATGTATTATATCCAAGTCCCTCATTTCATCTGATTGTTCAATTGGAAACATTTTAGTCTCAGATCACACCCTGGTGAGTTTATAGGTGTTATCACATACGGAGAAATAGAAATCATATATTTGGGGCTTTAGTATATTCCTTTTGCAAAATCCTGAATTCCAACAATGCTAAAGGCTGAAATCAATGTCTATATGGAGACCAACTGGTCCTCAGTATCCTCTATGGGCGTGGATTGGTAGGCACTTAATGCGGTTCTTAGGGGCCGGTTCATACAATATGCCTAATTCATCAAAAAATCCAAAGCACGAGAACTTGTGGAGTTGGAAGGGAATATTAAAAGTGCCGAGGCAGAGCTGAAGTGCCGATTGTCGTCTGATGAGCTTAGAGAATTGACCCGATTGAAATACAGATATAATACTATTTTGTAGCGGAAGGTGGAGTTTTGGCTAATCAGGGCAAGACAGTCATACTCTAGAGTCGGGGGACAAAGCAGGGAAGATTTTGGCTAGATACATAAAGCAGAGAGAGTCTTTTTCTACCAATCCCTCAATGAAATCTGCTGGTGATTAAATATTTACTTCAGCCCCTGATATTAATAATGCTTTTAGAATTCTATCTTGATCTCTATAGTTCCATGTCTTTGTCTACTGATGAAGATATTAGAAATTTGTGGAACTATTAGAACTTCCTAAACTTACAACTGAGCAAAAAAATGATCTTGGCGAGGAGCTTGGCGAGGTAATTAAGGCTTTGCATACAAGCAAGACTCTATTGAGACTTTTTAGATCTTCTGCTACAGAATTGGCTCCACTTTTTTAGATGTTCATACAGAATCTTTAAAGAATGGAAAGCTTCCGCCAACCATGACTCAAGCCTGATTCTTAAAAAGGACAAAGATCCAAGTGAGTGTAAGAGTTACCGTCCGATTTTCCTGATCCAGCTAGACGTAAAAATATTTTCAAATATTCTGGCTAACCGATTAAGTAAAGTTATGACATATCTTATACATGTAGATCAGGTGGGGTTTATTTGTGGCCGCAGCTCTTCTGATAACATTAGGCATTTCATTGATACCATGTGGTCAGTGGTGAATGAACAGACTCCGGTCGTGACCATCTCACTTGACATCAAAAAGGCTTTTTATATGATAGAATGTGATTACCTTTTTATGATATTGGAAATATATGGGTTCGGGAATATTTGTATTGGATGGATTAAGTTACTTTATAGACACCCGGGAGTGGTGGTACAAACAAATTGATTAATTTCAGATTATTTTACTCTGGACAGGGGCACCCATCATGGTTGCTCTCTTTTCCCATTAATGTTCTGTCTTGCCCTGGAACCATTAGCAGCCGCGATAAGAAAGGAAGATGCCTTGCCTCCATAGAATTATTAATTCCTTTTCTAAGATCTCAGCATATGGCTGAGCATATGGCTGAACCCTACATTATGTATTAATAAATCCCCTTTCTGCTGGTCAGTGTGGATTGTGAGGGGGGTTACTACACTGACCTATATGAGAGTGTAGGGTTGAGATCTTTTGAAAATTGGTTCAACATTTTGAGATTCCCAGATCTCAGTTCTATAGGTTTTTACAGCTGCACCACCTGCTCTATATTGTTTTTGGGAGTAGCACACACCCACCTAAAATGGCAGATACTCTGGGAGAGGTGATTACTTCTTTTGAAAATGGTCATGAGGCATCAGTGTATTACTCTCTGCTAATTCAGATTCTGGGGATCAGAGCTTTAACTTCTATCAAGAGATTATGGGAGAAAGATTTCAACTTGGTATTGGAGGAGGGAGTGTGGGCTAGGATTCTAAAAAATGTCAAGTCTGTATCTAGAGATGCAAGTGTCACAGATCCACCTGATCTTCCCACCACAAACACTCAACTTTCCTACTCTTCTGAATACTAATCCCCCTCACCAGCCTCCAGTCATCCAATGTCAATCAGCTCCTCTATATAACAATCCACTCTCCCTTCATTCTTCGTCTGGTATCATCGCAGTATGAAGACTCACTTACGTTCTTATTACCTGACTCTTCAGATGCCATTCAAGCATACTCCCTCGACGATTCCTCTACAGCAATATTCAGAAGTTTTTTCCAAGTCTCCTTTCCTGCATCTCCTTACCTTAGTGTGATTGTCCAGCCCAATTAATACTTCAACCTGCAAATACAAGAACCGCCATCAAGTACTGTTGTCTGTTCCTGTGTTGATCAGCTCATACTTCACTCACCAGTTAATTGCTGTCTGTGTTTGTGTTTGTTATACCTGCATTTGGGTTCACCGTCATCTACGAATCTGGGTTGCTGTTACAGCAAGGGTGCGCCTTATGCAATTCAAGATTTTACATAGATTCTATTGGACCCCCTCTAGATTGTATAGGCTTGGTCTTAAAGACACACCCACCTGCTGGCTATGCCAATCAGAAGATGGAGACACAACCCATGTTTTTTGGGGGTGTGTTAAGATCCAAGAATTTTGGTTGAAGTTTCAGAGTTGTATGTGTGGCATTTTGGGCACTCAAATTTTGCTTTGTCCCAGACTCTGTATCTTGGGTGATGAGGCAGTCATGGGTTCTGACCAGTATCATGATTGGTAGACAAATTATTTTAAGGGGATGGAAGTCAGATGGAGCGCCCTCATTTCCAGAGTGGTGTGCGGAGATGGGAGGGTGGCAGCTTTCGAGGAGGTGACAAGCAGAAGGCTGAGGTTTAGGGACTTGTTTGTTAGGAAATGGGGCAATTATTTAACATTGTGAGGTGTCTCTTGGGGAGGGGATGTGGAGAGAAAGGTTTTGTTTAATCATGTATGCTTATTATATTTTCTCTTTTGTTTTCTTTTATTTTGTGTGTGTATGTGGATGTTTATGATATGTGACCACAGGGGTGTTCGCTGGGGGTTAGGGTGTGATTGGTGATGGATACTGGTGGGGGCTAAATGTTGATTTGATGTGTATGCATTGTGTTTTTCTCTGTTTTGTATTTTTGAATCACTATAAAAGGTTATATGAATATACGTGAAATTAATCAAAATCATCATGATGCTTTATTGTTGTTCTCTTGAATGATATTGCACTGGCTGGAAAAATCTTGCTGTTTGATTAAACAAAGTTCAAGTGTCTACACAAAGTGAATGCTAATCACCATATAGGTGACTTCAAAAGAAACAAAATGACATCAACAACACTAAATAGAGACAAACCTCTCTTAAAAATAACTTTTGTACACATATTAAAAACAAAATAACCCACATTTTTTAAACATCCTCACACAACATATTAAGAGATTGTTGTCCAGTAATCTGTTTTATTTGCAGCTGATGTACATCTCAGTTAGACAGTTTCAATTGTTGTGGTGTATGCTGGTTTGTTCTCTTGTTTTCCTGTTCTTTTTCCTCTTTCCTTCAGTAGACTCTGCTTGTTAACAGCAGGTGTCATCACTAATGTTTAATCATCACTCAGAGAGTGTGCCTACTTTATTTAATCATCTGTTTGGGCAATTCAACAATCAACACAGAGTAGATCCAACACTGTTCAGTGTTAGTTTTTAACACTTTTGTAGAGTGACACCAAGGAGTGTTAATTTAACAGTGGGGTTTTGCTGTGATTGATTGATTTTACTTACTTCTTATAAATTTGTAATTCCATGACAAAAACTACATTATTTTTAAATGATGATGTACATTTTAAACATCATTTTGAAGGATGTGTACTCAAGGGTAAGTATCACATTATTCACCAATCTGTTGTAATAAAAACCATCTATCAGTTTGACATTACATGATCAATCATGAATACAGTGCCTACTTAAATATTCAAACATGCTTAAACTGCGTCCTTGACTTCATTTATCTAATTTCTCCTGCACTCTCATGTTCCTTCCATTTACTCTACTCTCTCTCTGCTTTCTCTCTAGTGGCTTATCATTTTCTCTTGCCTGTCCTCTCTATCACCCACTTTTCAGTGTTTTTACTTTGCTGTTCTTGACCAATACATCACCTCACCTTTTTTTTCTCTCCTGCAGGGTTTTTGGGACGACCATCCAGTAATGCTCTTTTCCTAAACTTAGCTGACTCAATAAGTCAATAATAACTAGCAGCCAGATGCTCTATTGTTCCTGTGCCTCAGTGTTCATCCCAGTTCTAGGAGCCTTATTCACAAACACCTTAGTAGCTATCTGTGCAAATCTAGACTACAGAATACTGTAAAAAAAATCCTGTATTTTTCTCATCTTGTGTGCTACACACTCCAATTTACATGTTCAGTTCAATTCACTCTTCATATCTCTACAAGTTTTCACACTTTTATTTTTTAGTGTTCATTTATCACATTTATGAACATATTATAGTCACATTTATGAACTCATTGTTTTGTTTATCTACTGATTAAAGGAAAATAACTAAAAGAGAACCTTTACATGTTATTCTCATATTTAGAAACGAGAAAAGCTGAGAACATTTCTGGTCACTTTGATGTAAATGGCTAGTAATTGATTTAATTTACAAACGCAGTTCAAAAGTCACAATTTCATGTCATGCCCTGTGGCATCACAGTAGCCAATAACTTATCTTTATTAATAATTTAAATCATTGTAAGCTACCAAGCAAACTGTAACTTCACTAATAAAAAAAATGCTGAGAATTTACACGATTTAATCATGTCCATCATTTTCACTTGAAACAATTAATTTACATCAGCATCATTTTCTTCCTCTTGGCTTAGTTCATTAACTAATTGCCAGAAAACTTCACTTTGTTCACATAATTTCAACACAATGGAAATGACCCAGTTAAGTAGCCTCAAAATGATTTTATATGTGTCCCAGAAATGCTTCTTTTAGCTAGCAATAGCTGCATTAGCATGCTAAAAGTTAAGTATTGCACCTTGAGTAAGGCAGCATACAGCATGAACCTGTACCCATCCTAATTCTAAGAAAAAGTTCCACTCTTCAACACAACAGTAAGCCAGCATAACAGAATATGTTCTAACTCCCAAAATAACAGAACATTAAATGCTATCAATCTCTCCCTTTTCTCATCTAGCACAAAAACATATTATTCTCCCCATCAAGTCCCACACAAAGCATGCTGGGAACTACAAATCCTCAGTCCAGTTTTAGTTGTTAACATAACTGTTACATGTAGACCCAACACATATTGGTTCAGTAAAGTTCCATTTAAATTTGTAAATAGACTGAATGCAAGTTTTTTTTTTTTCAGTGTTGATGAGTAAATAAACACCATTAAAAGAATATTCCTGGTTCATTACAAGTTAAGCAGCATTTGTAGCATAATGTTGATTACCACAAAAGTTATTTCAACATGTCCCTCCATTTCTTTAAAAGATTAAAGATTAAGGTTACAGTGAGGCACTTACAATGGAAGCAAATGGAGCCCATTTCTGGATGGTTTAAAGGCAGAAATGTGAAGCTTTTCATTTTATAAAAACACTTTCATTCTTTTTTAAAAACACATTAATATCCAAGTTGTTTAAATAAATGTTTTAATGGGTTTCAGGATTTGTCATTTTAGAGTTTATGCCGTTACATTTAATTACAAAGAAGGAATTTAGAAAAAACGTTCTTGGTACGGTGGAGTTTTTTAAATTGCTATCATTTGTCCTAACATGTATATTAAAAGAAATAAAATGTTATTATTATATTAAAACGTGTCATGGATATGGTTTAATTAAAAGGCGATTGATCTTTTATTTTGCTCTCATGTATGTTGTAGTTGCTACTTGTAAAACACTAAACATTTCAATTAAAACAAGGAAGGATATTTACATTTTCTCGATGCTAAAGGTTCATCTCAGTCATATACAGCATGCCCATGGAATGCCCATAGAGCAGTCACTGCAAGTATGAAACATACTGCAGCAAAAATGGTAAGCATATCCATTCTATTTGGCTGGCTGGTGGGCTTTAGGCATCTCTTGTGATTCAGGTATGCGGTACAGTTTATTATCAGTTCATCAGGTAACAAAGTTTTGCTTAAAAGTTACCACCCTGCAATGGGCACCTCGGAAGAACTAATTTTGATTAGATTTGCCAAAGCTTGCAAAGTTTATGCCGTTTAATTTTTGAAAGATATATATATAAAAAATAGCTATAGCCTACTGTTTGAAGCAGATTAAGTGTTTCCCTCTTTGTTGCACCTCCTCCCTCCACTCACACACAGACACACACACACACGCACGCGCGCGCACGCACGCACGCACGCACGCACACACACACACACACACACACACACACACACACGTTGCTATCATTATAAGGACTCTCCATAGACATAATGATTGTATACTGTACAAACTATAGATTCTATCCCTTAACACTAACCCTAAACCTCGCAAAAAAAACTTTCTGTATTTTTACATTTTCAAAAACATTTAAACAATACACTTTGTTTAGTATGTTTTTTAAGCAATTTGAATTATGGGGAGACAAGAAATGTCCTCATCAACCACATTTATAGCATAATAACCGTGTAATTACTAGTTTGTAACCTAAAAATAATCTCGTAAACCACCCAAACCCGCCCACCCACACACACACACACACACACATTGCTCCATTTTATGTAAAGCACCCACACTATTTTCAGAAGCACCCTCAGCCATTTTTATCTGGACCCTGATTTAATGCTTTTGGAGAAAATAAAATCAAATGTGCCTTTTAACCAGGGGGGCCTTTTTACACATGATATTGCTCTGTTTTATCTTGAATCAAATATTTGATATAAATTGTTATTTCTCACAAGACTGCACAATCTGCATCCGTACATCTTAATGAACTCGAGAATAAGTTAAAGTCAAAAGACTGACGCCCACAAACATCTGAACGTCATTACGCACAGGCTAGACGCAAATATAAGCGGTGAAGAGCGCGCGGTTCGTTGTGTGAGAGTTAACTTCTCAACTCACTGTAGTGGATCTCATAGCGGGTTAAGCTGTGACATTTTCTACAAAAAAGCCGGGGGAAAAAAAATCAATGAAACACCTTCTAGATCTAATTTATGTGTCATTAAAAATACATGTTTTTAACGGGGACTTGGATAACTGATGGATAATGAGAGAAATCTCGTTTCAGAACCAAGGACAGCTCTCAACAGAAAACATGATGGATCGCGATCAAACACTCAGGACTAGTTCGACATCTGATGTGACCACAACTTTGACGACGGCAAGTTTTCTGGATAATGAGACCAGATGCGGAGAGCAGATTTTGAGTTACGGACATGTTGAGAAAGTGCTCATCGGAGGGGTTCTTCTCTTGCTCACCTTTCTAACAATTTGCGGGAATTTGCTAGTAGTCATATCGGTGTGTTTTGTCAAGAAACTTAAGCAACCTTCTAATTTTTTAATCGTTTCTCTGGCCGTTGCAGACCTCTCGGTGGCAGTGGTCGTAATGCCCTTTGTCAGCATCACTGATCTCATTGGGGGACAGTGGATCTTTGGTCGTGTTTTCTGCAATGTTTTCATCGCCATGGACGTGATGTGTTGTACCGCTTCAATAATGACACTTTGTGTCATAAGTATAGATAGGTAGGTCTCTCATGGTGTTATGCCTCATGCATAGCAGTGGCTCTCAATCCTGGTCCTGAAGGACTTCAGCACTCTTCTTTTTCTGACACACCCATTTCGGGGTTTTGAACCTCTTTTAATGAGGTGATGAGTAAAATAAAGGAGGCACTTATGCATGATATTGAGTGACCCAGTGTAAGTTTCAAGTATACATCACAGGACAGAATAACGGTAGACTAGGCTACGTTATTCATTTTTATTTTTATTTTATTTTTTTTCGTGATCAAAGTTTTAAGTATTAAGGTTATTCTCGGGAAAAGAATGTCATAATTCAACCGTATTTATTATCATTATCATAATAAGAATCTCAAATTAAGATCAATCTACAGCAATTGTGACATACTGTTGATTCTCACACAAATTAATTGTCATATTTTCCCTCTTTTTCTTTAAAGAAAGTACAAATTTGAGATACAGTGAGGCTATCACAATAGAAGTCAATGGGGCCAATACATTTTAGTGTGATAAAATCACTTAACTTTTTTGTGTACAGTTATATCCAATTTTACTACCATGGCAACAAAACAACGACTGTATAAACAATGATTCATGCAACTTTACAGCTTAAATAATACACAAGTTTTAACAGAAGAATTAATATAAGTGCTTATAAAATGACAAGCTTCACATTTTTGCCTTTAACCCCTTCAAAAATTGGCCCCATTCACATCCATTGTAAATGCATCCCTGTAACCTGGATTTTTCCTTTATTTAAAGAAAAGGAGGGATGAGTCTAAATAATTTCTGGTGGTAATCAACATTTTGCCACAAATGCTGTCAATTGAACTTAACTTATAATGAACCCGGAACATTCTTTTAACACTTTTTAAGAGTGCACTTTTTGAAAATATGATGCTCTTTTGAGCTTTGATTATAATATCTCAAAGAAGAACAAAGAAAATCACTGTGAAAATGCCCACCACTTATGCATTCTTTGATGTTGATGCAGTTGAATGGTTCTTTTAAATTTTTTTACCTTTCTCTAATCCATTTTCTCAGGTACCTGGGTATCACTAAGCCACTGACGTATCCCGTGAGGCAGAGTGGAAAGTGCATGGCCAAAATCGTACTGTCTATATGGCTTCTTTCCGCCTCCATCACCCTACCCCCACTATTTGGATGGGCTCAGAATGTCAACGATGACAAGGTGTGTCTGATCAGCCAGGACCTGGGTTACACTATTTACTCCACTGCCGTGGCCTTCTACATCCCCATGTCTGTGATGCTCATTATGTACTACCGAATATACAGGGTGGCAAAGGTGAGTGTCGCCAAACACACTATTGCTGGCTTTCCCAAAGCTGAAGATGA
The DNA here is from genome assembly GCF_025860055.1 of Xyrauchen texanus. Classification (NCBI taxonomy): domain Eukaryota; kingdom Metazoa; phylum Chordata; class Actinopteri; order Cypriniformes; family Catostomidae; genus Xyrauchen; species Xyrauchen texanus. The sequence continues at coordinate 21,138,273 of NC_068315.1, forward strand.
GGACAGCTTGAACTGTGTTACTGCAGTCCTAAAGCTTCAGAGAGAGATGGAGGAGTGTGTGAGATTTTCACGCCTCCTCAAAAATGACCGTAAAAACATTTCCATCTTCAAGAGGGAGCAGAAGGCAGCAGCCACTCTCGGGATCGTCGTGGGGGCTTTCGGTGTGTGCTGGCTGCCCTTCTTTTTGCTCTCCACTGCGCGTCCGTTCATCTGTGGGGTGCAGTGCAGCTGTGTGCCTTTGTGGGTGGAGAGGACCCTGCTGTGGCTTGGCTATGCCAACTCACTCATCAACCCCTTCATATATGCGTTTTTCAACCGGGACCTCAGGACCACCTACCACAATCTCATCCGCTGCCGTTATCGCAACATCAACCGCAAACTCTCGGCGGCCAGCATGCAGGAGACTTTGAAACTAGCTGAAAGACCAGACCTAGTGCTGTAGGCTGTTCCTACCCTTCATGTATCTACTGGGACAGGGACAAACAGGGCCAATGTTATCACACCGAGGCTGAGAGACCGTTTTACAGAGACATTTTTGATTAATTCTGTATTGCTCTCACAGAGGTGCATTTCAGTCACTTCAATTAAGTTCAATTGGAATGACTTTAGTTAAAGGAATATTTCAGGTTCATAACAAGTGAAGCTCAATAGACAGCATTTGTGGCAAAATGTTGATTACCATAAAAAAGTATTTTGACTCATCACTGCTTTTCTTAAAAGAAAGCAAAAATCTGGGTTACAGTGATGCACTTATACAATGGAAGTGAATGAGGTCCAATCCGTAAATGTTAAAATAATCACTGTTTCAAAAATATAGCCACAAGATGTATAAAAAACATGATAGTAGTGTGATAAAATCATTTATTAACCTTTTTAACACTAAAACCCTAAAATATAAACAACTTTACAGCTAAAATAATTCATATGTTTTAGAAATTAATTTATGTGCATTTATAAAATATTAAGCTTCACATTTCTGCATTTAGACCCTCCAAAAATGGACCCAATTCACTTCCACTAAGTGCCTCACTCTAACCTCGTTTTTTGCTTTAATTTGACGAGTTGAAAGACTTTTTTTTGGTAATCAACATTATACCACAAATCCTGTCGATGGAGCTTAACTTGTATTGCACTCGGAATATTCCTTTAGTGAAATTGAAATGGTTGGAATGGAATGTTTTATAACGTGCTTTATTAATGAAATCTTATTGCTCTACAATGTTCTTGATGAAGGAGGAAAATGGTAAATGCCATCAACGATAGCTGAAAACTCCAGTACCATATTTGTCTTTCTCCTGCAGTATACTCTGCTTATTTATGTGCTGTTTATATTATATATGTGATATCTGTCTTGTTTTAAGGTAATGAACCCTATGGCAGTAGTACAGATTTGCCGTGGGTGTAAGAATTCTTAAGTCATACAGTAAGTGACTTAAAGACATAGTTCACGCAAAAATTTAAATTCTGTCATTATTTACTCACCCTCGTGTTGTTCCAAATATGTATGCGTTCCTTTCTTCCATGGAGCATCCATTTTTAAACCACAAAAAAGTGAATGACCGAAGTTGTCATTCTGTCTAACATCTCCTTTTGTGTTCCAGGGAAGAAAGAAATTCATATGTGTTTGGGACAACATGAAGGTGAGTAAACAATTACAGAATTGTCTTTTTGGTTAATCTATCCCTTTAAAGTCATAAAAGCAAAACAGAACAAAAGAATAAGATATGCAGTGTTAGTGTACAGTTGATTATAAATGTGTTGAAAATCCTCTAGAGTGATGCACTTCATTTTACAGTCTTGCTTTGAGTCTCTGCAGTACCGTCTGTTCTGCCCTCCAAACCTTCACCTGATTTGACCATCAGTGATATACACTAACAATGTGACAGCAAGCTGGGCATGTCTCACCAATAGTCTTCTTAATAGAAGCCAGGCATTTACTGTCTTCAAGCTGTGAGAAAGGCAAGATAGGGCAAATACGATGCAGGTGACTTTAATTTCTGTCAACGTGCTTTGCCAACAATATATCAACACTACAGTAAGTACCCCTGTAAAGTCATTCAAACGTCAAACATTTTGAATGACCTTGGGAACAAAACCTCTTTGCATATGAATTTACAATTTATGTTGTGTGAAAGTCTAATACTGAAAGTTTGAAAAAGGTTATTGAAAGTCATTAGGTAAATTTAGTCATTAATACAGTGGAAAAAAGATTATTTGAATTTCTACTATTTTATGGTTGATGTTGGATGATCCTTCTTCAATGCAAGGGCAGAACTTGGAAGAGGGCAGTTATCAGTTGCTCCATAATGCGATTAAATGTGTTTTGGCTTACTGTTAAAAAAAAAAAAACAATTAACTTAATGCATCCAGACCACCCCAAAGAAAACATAGCAGACAGCTCCAATTGCTGTCAGATTCTGTACGTGAATCAGACTGATGCGATGCAAGTGGAAATTCCTCCCAAAACAAAGCTGTAAAGCAAAGCTGTGTAAACAGAGTATACAGCAACCTGTCAAAAAAAGGTTAATGTTGCATGCAATACAGGCCTGGATGAGAAGGGAAAATATGAGTGGTAAATGGAAATATGGCATTGGAAGTGAATCATTAAGATGCTGGGGGCATTAAACAGGCACAGAGGAATGTAACTGTAAAGGGATTAATGGAAAGGAGGAGGCGAGAACCGGCTTGACAATATAAATAATAGTTTAATATAAAACTGAACCAAAAAGACAACCACACACACACACACACACACACACACACACACACACACACACACACACACACACACACACACACACAGGTGTCTGGCAGCTGCCCGTAAATCTCTCTCTCTGTCGCACTGCTGTCTCCAGATGGCCCTTATCCCTCTCTGGGTAATGAGCCCAATTAGGGGCCGGGTGTGCGGAATTACGACCCAGCCCCACCTTCCACCCTGCCACAGTAACTTTTCCAATCAACCAGCTGTCGTTTGGATTTATAGAACATGCCAAATTATGGGAGAATATCTGTATATGAAATGTATGTGAAGCTTATTCGCAGTGGCATATGCAAGGTGGCTATGGTAATAGAATTAAATAGGATTTATTATTAAATCCCTAACCTTGCGATTGCCCTTCAGTATATGGTCATACTATTCTACATGATCAAAGTCAATATTCGGCTTCCATTACTGCCCTGATTTTCATTTTGAAAGGATTTGGGAGTTATGCTTTGTATGCATCCCATCTGAGGACATATATTGTCCTTTGTCTGACACAGAAGGGGAAATGAATGGGGATGTCATCAGCTGAATATGTGTAGCTTCCAAGAGCAATAGGCTGAGGATGGGTTGGACTGGGTCACATTACAAAAAGCAAACAGAAACAAATAAAAAATCTTTGCATAGAGTCACAACTGGTCAAGAGGTTTTCTTCTCATGTTACAACTGAACTGCATATGAACGGCTGCTCTATAAATTGTATCTATTTTTGAATGCTCAGCCCTGCTGAGTTTTTCAGTACTCTTGTTTTTCCATTTAAGGTAGCACAGCATGGGGGCCGGTTCCTATCCATTTTGCCGTAGGCTTCTCGGAATCAATGTTCTTGCAAATATATTCTGATTCAAGTCTTCATTGTGATACAGAATACATGTACTTATTCACATAAAGTAAATTTAATATTGTACATTTTGAGGTTATAGGGTTTAATTCTAATGTAATGTAGATTAATTCTAACCATGTCGAGCATCAGTGTGAAATGGTAAATTAACTCCCTCAGTGATCACTACAGAATGGACTTTGATATAGCCTACTTTGCATTCTTTTGCTGCTGATATAGTTGTGTTTCATATGCAACAAACAATCTGACATGAACATGATTAAATTTCAGTGTAACATGCCTAAATCAACAAAGCCACTGGTATGTTGATTATGTCCTTATAAAGTGTAAAAACTGGCTCTGCCGCGTTATCTTTTTAAGAATATAAAGAATACTGCCGCGTTATTTTTTTAAGAATATAAAGAATACTGCCTATTTGTGCAGCTTTTTTTTTCTTTCTTTTTTTTTTTTTTTTAATGAAGCTGCTTGCAAAAACAAGTCATTTCAGAAATGAATGCCAAAACCACAATGAAGGGAGAATTACAAGGTGAATCTACTACCTGCAGTTTAATAAGCACTATACCAGTTCAATCACAGAGACATGTCCTTCAACCTAGACCAAGTGGAACAGATGAAAGAGTGATGCATTACATCAAGGACTATAGGTTTGTTTGTCTTCAAGTAGCCTAATGATCTTCTGTATGTTCTTCATTATGAAAGTAACAGTTAGCTGGTCAAAATAAAGTTTTCTGGAAACACTTTACAATTAGGTCTTCTTTACGTTACTTAATCTGTAAACCTTAAAACGCTGTTTCATAGACTTTACAGCAGCGCAATCTCTGATTTTTGACGGGAATGATGAGGCTGTGAGGAATAGACACTCTTCAATGAGCTGTACCGCAGTTTAAAGTGTTTTTGGATCGTTCCGTGAACAATGACAACATGAGTTGTGGAAAATCAGATGTAAAAATTACTGTAAATTTACGGCCAAATTCCTACAGCAATCTACTGTGATTCTTAAATACAGTAGTTTGCTGTTAAAAATTTTGCATTCTGGGATATCAAGAGCAGGCTCACTGTGAAGTGACTAGTTTTACAGTAAATAGCTGTTCTATGCAAGGCATTAGGGGAAAATGAACATTTAAAATCGTGATATCATCCTGGTGAAAGCTATAGAGACATTTTGAAACATGATGCTTCTGACCAAGTTTTGCCAAGATTGAAAAGTGTATTTCTTATGATAAAAACAACAACAACCTGCACACAGTAAAATAACAGCATAGCACTGCATTGTGGGTTATAATGGTGACATACCCATAAGCCTTTGCACTTGAATAAGTATGCATGCTTTGGAAATGCATTGGGGCTACAAAAATTAAAAACAAAAAACAAACAAAAAAACATGTACAAAAGTTCCCTTTACAAAAGGCTTCACTACAATGTTGCGCTGCTAAGCGCTACGGGGAACAATCTTGCATTGTGAGCAGCTGTGAATTTGTGTGAAACACGTCAATGAACATTGACCTGAATTTATAGCCTCGGCTGGTGAAGATCATTAGATGCACCTGTGGCCAGGCTATAAAATAGAGGCGTCACCAGCGTGTCGACAGATATTTTTCATTCAGAGCATACTATGCTGTGTGTCTCACAACCTGCTAGAAAACCTTCTTCCCTCTTTGTTAGGAGTTAGAATTTGTTAGGCAGTGCATGAGAACTTTCTTTCTTCTCTCTCTGCTCTGAAAGAGTATATATATTTATATAAAAAGAAAGACAAAAAGAGAGAATGACGGAGAAACAGAGCAAGCGATGCGTGTTTCCTTGTCAACGTCTCATGACGGACAGGGACACGCATGAGTTTTGCTTTGTTTGTTTGGGGGAAGAGCACGCTGCTCTCGCCTCGCTTACTTCCGAGAGCCAGCACCCGCACTTCATTCGTGGGGCTCTCGTATGGATCTGGCTGAGGAGCGAGAGACGGGTGCGTCCCTTTCGCTCGCTCTCTCCCCAGATCCGGCTGGTCCTTCTCGTGTTCTTGAAGTGCGCTCCGGCGCCTCTTCAGTTCAGGAGGGGGACCTCGATTCCCTTGGGTCTATAGATTTCGAGTTACCCACATCAGAGCACTCAAAGCAGGATACAAAATCCTCTGAGGAGTTACTCGATGTGGTGACTCGTGCTGTGGCCAGACTTCAATTAGACTGGCCACGTGACCAAGAAACCCCCAAACGCTCCAAATTAGAGGATAGATTTCTGTCTGATGGCCAAGGGAAGGGAACACCTCATCAGTCCCTTCCCTTCTTTGATGACCTCCAAGATGAGCTTGCTCGTTCGTGGAGGAACCCTTTTACCTTGCGCGTTCACGTGCCCTCGATGTCGTTATATTCGACTATCGTGGGTGCTGAGGCGCGAGGGTATTCGAGGATGCCGCCCGGTCGAAGAGACACTTGCAGGTTATCTCTCGCCGGGTTCGGCATCGTCCTTGAAAAAACCTGCTCTCCCCTCTAAGCCATGCAGGACTACCTCCATGCTAGTGGGGAGGGCTTATCAAGCGGCAGGTCAGGCTGGTGCTGCGCTGCACACCATGGCTGTGTTACAGGCGTACCAGGCTGACCTGTTAAAAGATCTGAGTGCGGGTAAAACTCTCGACGAAGAGGCCTTTTCAGAGCTTCGTCGAGCTACGGATTTGTCTCTCCGTGCGACCAAGCAGTCAGCCCATGCCATTGGCCGGTCTATGTCTGCTTTGGTCAGTATGGAGAGGCATTTATGGCTTAACCTGTCAGGCATCTGAGATAGGGACAGAGTTTTCCTAATCGATGCCCCGGTTTCACCTTCTGGTCTCTTCGGAGACGCCATGAATACGGTTATCTCCAGGTTCCAGGAGGGGAAAAGCCATGAGGAAGCCTTTGGGCAGTTTCTTCCTCGCCGCACTCAGGGGGCGGGGCCGTCGGCCACCCAGTCTCGCCCCGCCTCTGCTAGAAGAGAGGCTCAAAAACAGAGCGTGGCGAGTCGTGCTCCCCCTCGTAGGGACTGGGGACAGGCTCGTCGCCCTCAGCAGCCGCCCAAGAAGGACCTCAGGGCTGTGATCTCTAAAAGAAAGAAGCCCTGATGTTCTTGTACCCAACCTTGTGAGGGTAGTTCCCTTCGGGACGGGGCGCGTGTATCATCCACTTCGGCCCTCCCGATACCCTCACGAAACCTCTTCACTCCCACCGCCTTTGGTGTTTCGGGTGATAGAGGCTTCCAACAAAGAGTTGGGTGTACCGTTGCTTCCTGCCTTAGTCCAGGACACGGAACACTCAACACCCCCTCAACAGGAAGTGTTGAAATTAGTACCCATCTCAGAGAACCTGGCAGCGTGGAAACTTCTGCCAGGTATTTCTATGTGGGTTCTAAAGACAGTAGAAAAAGGCTACAGAATTCAATTTGCTCGCCGCCCTCCGCGTTTTAACGGCGTGGTTCCCACTACCGTAAGACCGGAGCAGGCATGTCTACTGTGGAAGGAACTGCAAAATCTCTTGGCAAAAGGGGCCATAGAACATGTTCCCCCTCCAGAGAAAGAGTCCGGCTATTACAGCAGATACTTCCTGGTTCCCAAGAAGGGTGGGGGGTTGCGTCCGATTCTAGATCTTCAAGGCTTGAACCTCTCAGTCAGGGTGTTCAAGTTCAAGATGCTAACTGTCAAGTCGGTCGTGTCTCAGCTCCAACATCATGATTGGCTGGTCACGATCGATCTCATGGACGCATATTTCCATATTGGAATTCTGCCACAGCACAGGAAGTTCCTGAGGTTCGCTTTCGGGGACGAAGCCTTCCAGTATCGGGTTCTTCCATTCGGCCTAGCCCTATCACCCCGCACATTCACGAAATGCATGGATTCAGCACTGGCTCCTTTGCGACTCCAGGGCATCCGCATTCTGAATTATTTAGACGACTGGCTGATACTAGCACAATCTCAAGAACTGGCAGCTCAGCACAGGGATATCGTCTTGGCTCATCTAGGTTCTCTGGGTCTGAGACTCAACGTCCAGAAGAGCGTTCTTGCTCCAACCCAGAAAATTACCTATCTAGGGATTATATGGAACTCGTTCACGATGCGGGCACAGTTGTCTCCCGCTCGTGTCAGCTCCATCCAGAACTCCCTGAGCAATCTCAGGCTAGGTCAAAGTTGCACTGTTCATCAGTATCAACGAATACTAGGTCTCATGGCGTCTGCGTCCATGGTAATTCCTTTGGGCCTTCTCCATATGAGACCATTTCAGCTGTGGCTAAAAGCCAGGGGATTTCATCCAAGGGCCAGTCCCCTAAGGCAAATAAGGGTTACGCGCCGAGCGCTTCGTTCCCTTTCTATGTGGCTCAGACCCTGGTTCCATACCTTGGGTCCCACTCTCGGTGCGTCATGTCGTCGCAGGATGCTAATGACAGACGCCTAGCTGACGGGTTGGGGTGCGATCTTAAGTGGTCGTCCAGCCCAAGGGGAATGGGAGGGTCATCAGCTTGATTGGCACATCAACTGCCTCAAGCTGATGGAGGTATTTCTGGCCCTGAAATACTTCCTCCAACATCTGAGAGGCTACCATGTTCTTGTGCGGGTGGACAACACAGCAGCAGTCTCCTACATAAACCGTCAAGGAGGTCTACGCTCTCGCCACCTGAATTTGCTGGCACGTCGGATTCTCCTTTGGGCCCAGGGCAAGCTCCTATCACTCAGGGCAATTTTCATCCCTGGACGCCTAAATGTGGGAGCATATTTGCTGTCCAGACAGAACATACCGAGGGGCGAGTGGAAACTCCACCCCGAGGTAGTACAACAAATTTGGGAGAGATTTTACAGAGCAGAAGTGGACCTCTTAGCCTCTCAAGAGACTGCTAATGTCCCTCTACTTCTCTCTGAGTCACCCAGCCCCCTGGGTCTGGGCGCTGATAAGCATACATGGCCCAGAATGTGTCTGTATGCTTTTCCCCGGTTTCTCTGCTCCGGGAGTCTTAGCCAGAGTTAGCCAGCAAGGGTCTTGCCTCTTACTGATAGCGCCTCACTGGCCGAACAGGATTTGGTTCTCAGAAATTATATCTCTCCTCGACGGCTCGCCTTGGGCGATTCCGGACAGGAGGGACCTTCTGTCTCAGGCACAGGGGACGATATTTCATCCCCAGCCCGAATTGTGGAAACTTCATGTTTGGCCCCTGAAGGGTACCAACTGAGGAACACAGGGCTGTCGCCTGAAGTTATCGAGACCATTCTTAGTGCTAGGGCTCCCTCCACCAGAAGAATCTACACCAATAAATGGGGTGTCTTCGAAAGGTAGTGCAGTTTACATAGTGCAGATCCAGTTAACTGCCAAATTGTTTCAGTTCTGTACTTTCTGCAGGAAAAACTGTCAGCAGGCATATGCCCCGCTACTCTCAGGGTTTATGTGGCCGCCATTTCGGCTTGCCACGCCTTGATGGACGAGCGCTTTGAGGAGGCACCCTCTACTCGCTCGCTTCATTCATGGAGCCAGGCGACTGAGGCCTCCTGTTAGGACCAGAACTCCCTCATGGGACTTAGCAATAGTCCTGGAGGGTCTGGCCGAAACCCCCTTTGAACCTCTAGAGTCAGCGTCTGATAGACTTCTGACTCTCAAGCTGGTTTTTCTTGTGGCGATTACCTCTCTTAAGAGAATCGGGGATCTACAGGCTCTGTCTGTTTTGCCGGCCTGTTTAGATTTTGCCCCAGGTATGGCCAAAGCTATCCTGCATCCTCATCCTGACTACCTTCCCAAGGTGCCTTTTTCGACACTACACCCTGTCACTCTGGAAGCCTTCTGCTCCCCGCCGTTTTTAACGCCGGAGCAGGAAAGTCTTCACGGACTCTGCCCAGTCCGTGCCCTTCAAACTTATGTCCACCGCACTAGCCAGTGGTGTAAGTCTGGGCAATTGTTTGTCTGCTTTGGGGGCCGCAACAAGGGGGCAGCTGCTACCAAGCAGACTATGTCACATTGGGTGAGGGATGCTATTGCCCTGGCCTATGAGGCGCGCGGTCAAGCTTCGCCAGTAGGTGTCAGGGCTCACTCCACCAGAGGGGTCGCCGCCTCTAAAGCCTTGGCTAGAGGGGTCCCTCTGCAGCAGGTTTGTGATGCGGCAGGCTGGTCCTCTCCGCACACATTCATCAGATTTTATAGTTTGGATGTTCATGCTACTCCAGGCTCTTACGTCCTTGAGTCGACATCCCAAGCTCATGCCTGAACAGGTTTGTGATGCAGCAGGCTGGTCCTTTCCGCACACGTTCATCAATCTTCATGGGTTAGATGTTTCTGCTACTCCGGATTCTAACGTCCTTTAGTCGACATCCCAAACTCATGCCTGAACAAGTTTGTGACGCGGCAGGCTGGTCCTCTCCACGCACATTCTTCAGTTTTTATGACAGGCTCATGCCTGAACAAGTTTGCGATGCGGCAGGCTGGTCCTCTCCGCACACATTCATCAGATTTTATAGTTGGATGTTCATGCTACTCCGGGCTCCTATGCCCTTGAGTCGACATCTCAGCTCATGACTGAACAAGTTTGTGATGCGGCAGGCTGGTCCTCTCCGCTCACATTCATCAGTTTTTATGACAAGTTTGTGTTGCGATAGGGTTCTCTTCGCACACATTCATCGAACTTTATGGGTTAGATGCTTTGCTACTCCGGACTCTTATGTCCTTGAGTCGACATCTCAGCTCATGCCTGAACAAGTTTGTGATGCGGCAGGCTGGTCCTCTCCACACACATTCATCGAACTTTATGGGTTACATGCTTTGCCACTCCGGACTCTTATGTCCTTGAGTCGACATCTCAGCTCATGCCTGAACAAGTTTCTGATGCGGCAGGCTGGTCCTCTCCGCTCACATTCATCAGTTTTTATGACAAGTTTGTGTTGCAATAGGGTTCTCTTCGCACACATTCATCGAACTTTATGGGTTAGATGCTTTGCTACTCCGGGCTCTTATGCCCTTGAGTCGACATCTCAAGCTCATGTCTGAGACCTCTCGTGTTTTTGTGAGTACACTGCACAACCGTAGGGGTCCGGACAGCCCCAAGTGCGGCGGCGTGGGTATTGCGTTCCCCGTAGCGTTTAGCAGCGCAACATTGTAGTGAAGCCTTTTGTAAAGGGAACGTCTCGGGTTACATGTGTAACCCTTGTTCCCTGAAAAAGGCGGAACGAGATGTTGCGCTGCTTTGCCGCACTGAGACGTCCCAGGACTGCTCTTCAGAAAAAGGTATCTGTCGACATGCTGGTGACGCCTCTATTTTATAGCCTGGCCACAGGTGCATCTAATGATCTTCACCAGCCGAGGCTATAAATTCAGGTCAATGTTCATTGACGTGTTTCACACAAATTCACAGCTGCTCACAATGCAAGATTTTTCCCCGTAGCGCTTAGCAGCGCAACATCTCGTTCCGCCTTTTTCAGGGAACAAGGGTTACACGTGTAACCCGAGACGTTTTTATTCAGACTTAATAGAAGTCTTAGTTTAATTAGTGTTGTTGTTTTGTTATCAGTAGTTGTGTTTTGTTTGAAGTCACCATTATGGTGATTAGTGTTCTCTTGAGCTGGCACCTTGGACCTTCTTTATTATTATATTATGTTCTTCCGGCCAGTCAATTTGTAAAACACGAGTTGATGCATTGTGCTAGTTGGAAGACAAACCTTAAGTTCAGACTGAATATCTAATCCTAGCTCGTAAACCGCATTATACGTGTCAATAGTGATGCATTACACATAAAAACATAAAACCAAAAACATTAAAGGATATTTCAGCTAAATGATATCAGCAAACTGAGCGTTTGATGTTTTTGATGAACTTACAGAATAACAGAAGTTGTTAACAAGACACACAGATATCAATTCTTGGCATACAAAATGCAACAATGGTGACAATTAACAAACATAATTTTACATAAAAAAAAGTAGCAAATAGTAAATTCTTCATGCCGCAGGGCATGCTGGGAACATAGCTGTTAATTTCGACAGCAGTAGACAGTAAGTAATTTAACAGCAATATGCAGCTAAATTGCAATTGTATATTGTAGCTGTTAAAAAAAGTAACTTGCTGTTAATTCAAGAACGGTAACAAACTCTATTTTTACAGTATAATGCTGGCAACCATAGCTGCCAGTAGTTTACTGTTTTTGTACAGGTTTTTTTTTACAGTGCAGCTTTACTTTATACAGCTTTATACGTACGTGCTATTGAAGAGGCTGTACATCTATCTAATCCCTCACAGCCTTGTTATCATTCCCAATAAAAATAAAGATGGCGCTAGTGTGAATAAGGTTCATAGTGTAAATATACAAATTAATTGGCAAATGAGGAGCACAGCAAGTAATTTGTCTAACAAAAGACAATAATTTCTGTAGTCAGTAGGCCTACATGTTTTTGACAATTATTGCCACATGACATAACTATATGCGCGTTTAAATTATATTTGTGAGATACAATTGCTTACTAACCCTTTCTGAGAAAAGTTCTATACAATTTTACAACTTTGTTGCCATGACGACATAATGCTGTAAACCTCAAAACCCTTAAACAACCACAAAAACGAGGATTAAAACATCAGTTTTAAAAGAATAAATAATGGTAGTGCTTTTAGACAATTACAAGTTTCACCTTTCTGCCTATAAACCCTCTAAAAATTGGCCTCATTCACTTCCATTGTAAATCCTCACGGTAACCTACATTTGTGCTTTTTTGAAAGGAGCACTCAGTAACTTTTTTGTTTGTGTCATCTTGGATTTTTCATTCAAACACAACAGTTTTCAGTTACAGATGCCACTGTTGAAATGTACTATTCACAGTCAGCCATGAATAATTGAATCCAACAGTGAACAGTCTAGTTTGGAGCCTCCCAAACTTAAAATGAATAAAAATATGATAAATAAAAATTAAATATTTATCTTTTTCACACCAGAAAAGCACTTTAGAACACATTAATTTAACAGTTGGTGTTCTATGGATGACATTTTAAGGACCTACTGAGCATAGATATTTTTGTATTTTCCTTCAAATGTGTTCTGGTGAAGAAAGAAAGTCATACACATCTGGGATATCATGAGGGTGAGTAAATAATGAGAGATTTTTCATTTTTGGGTGAACTATCCCTTTAACAATTTGCCAAAAATGCTGTAGATTGAGCTTAACTTGAATTGAACCCAGAATTTTTATTTTATGGGTTAGTTCACCCAAAATACGAAAATTATTAATCATTTACTCATCCACAAAAGATACAATGAATGTGAATGGTGACTGAGACATGCTTCTGCCTCACATTTCTTTTAGTGTTCCTTAGAACAAAGAAAGTCAAATGGATTTGAAACAACATGAGAGTGAGGAAATGATCACCGCTTCACCATCTTAATTTCTTGGGTGAACTACCCCTGTAATGTTAAAAAAAATACATGTAAAAAAAGCACATTAACCAATATTATGTAAACAAACTTATTGTAAAGGGTCTTTTTTTAAAATACAACATAAGCAAAACACCATGTTCCATCAGACTAACATGATGTCTTTGAATTCTAGTTTAATAACATTAATTCCACCTGGCATCACTTTAATTGCCATCTCATCTTACAAAGGCAGGTTAGGATAACCCTGTCAGTGGATGTCTAGAGCTTGGACCTCCACTCAGCTTTTCTTTAGTACACTGGTGGCCCCAAGCAGATTCCACGCAATATACCACTCCATGTGAACATGCTCTCCACTGCTTAGAGCCCGCTACCTTTGAAACAAAGAAGTCTCATGACTAATAAATCATACGGCCCTGAAGGACAGTCCCAAAAGCACTGAAAGTGAGAGGAGGCGATATTATTAGCCTGACATCATCGGGGCTCTGGCATGAAAAGAAATGGGCATGCAGGCTAACAAGGAATTCTCATTAAAGGGATAGTAAACCCACGGATGAAAATTCTGTCATCAGTTACTCTCCCTCATGCTGTTCTACAACATAAACCCATATGGAGATGTTGTAAAATGTGCAATATGTCAGTCTCACTCACAATTTTTTCAATACTTATATAATGAAAGTGAATGGTGATGAAGGCTCTCAGTCTCCTTTTGTATTTCATGGAAGAATGTAAGTCATATGGGTTTGGAACAACATGAGGGAGTGTAAACAATGACAACATTTTCAGATTTGGGTGAACTATCCCTTTAAGAAACAAACCATGCATCCTGTTTTGTCCATTTTATCGCATTTGGAAATGACAGTTCTGGGGCTTTTCCACTGCACGGTATGGCTCGACTCAACTCTGCTCTCTTTTTGGGGGTTTTCCACTGTGGATAGTACTTGATAACCTGACTTTTTTTGGTACCACCTCGGTCAAGGTTCCAAGCTAGCCGAGCCGATACTAAATGTGACGTCAAAATCCTGCAGATCACTGATTGGTCAGAGAGAATCTATAAGCTAGATGGCAGGTTAGCTTACCCTCGTGAGTCTTCAAGCTAACACAGTGAGTTCCTCGTCTGCGCTTTGGTGTATGATTTCCCAAACTCTCCTGTTTTGTTTTTTTTGGGTATTTTGTCTTGCTGCTGTCAGCCTATAAACTCACCCACATTGAGGCTGCATTAAACTGCAGTGGAAAAGCAAGCTCAGAAAAGTAAAGCGAGCAGAGCAGAGTCAGGTTGAACCATAATGTACAGTGGAAATGTGCCATTAGTGTCTGATATAGGGGAAACTGTTTTCAGGAGTCTGAACTTCCATGATGAGGAGCTGTAATTGGTTGGCTGCTCTGGTCATGAAATAATTGCCCTTTGATACAATCAGACTGCATCATTAATAGATCCTCACAAGTGGTCAAGAATGACACCTGCGAGATTTCTCTACAACAGCTTCCATTACTAACAAGTTGTTAGGTAGTGGATTACAGCAATTAGGAATAGATGGAAAGAAAGGAAGAACAACCTCCTCTGTGTTTGTTTAGATTAGACTATACCATACTTTTTGCTGTTGATGCTGATTGATTTGCTGAATTGTTTAACAGTATAAGGGGGTGGTGAGTCCCCCCCTAATCAAGGCTTGAGCCTCCCCGAAGGACGTCAGAACAAGATGTTGGGGGGTCATAGAATGTACTCGTAAATACATTTATTTGTAAATATGATTTTAAATTGTAATCAAGGCCACTCCTAAAACAGACTTTATCATTAAGTGGCGATTTCTCAAGGCCAGCAAAGCTTTCTCTGTATAACATGGCTAATAAATAAACCGTTTTTTAACTACTTTTTTGCGTATGTATTTTCAATTGCTTTCTACTCCTAATTCATCTACAAATGAATAGCAAATTTAGCTATCCATGAAAGTATTGTTTGATTCATTTTTTATTAAATGTATTGGTAACTCATTACAATAAGTTTGTGTGTATACATTAACATTACACAATTAATTAACATGCAGAAAGAACAATATTTTTTCACCATTTTTAATCATGGTATATGTCAATTTCTACATACAGTAATACATTTCTACAAACAATAATACTTAATATAAAAAATGTGTAACGTAACATCATTAAGAACTAACATGAACTAGCAATGAACAATAATGTATTTATAAATTAACATAAAACAAGATGAACAAATACATAAAAAAGTATTGACTGTCATTTCTTAAACCTAATTTGGAATGTGATACATGTTACATGTGCATGTGTTAACGTGTACAACCTTAATGTGAAGTGTAGAATTAAATCAGTGTTCCCATGGTAATGAATATGATTGTGATAGGAATCAGATTCATTTGATCTACAGTACTGTGATTTCATGAACTGTAATCTTCACAAATAAAGGTACAAGTCCATATTTCATATGGCTGTAACAGCTCTCCACTGAGCAGGAGCAGAGGACCATCGATATTGTCTCCTTGTTTATAATACCTCTCAGGAGGAGACTGAATATTACACATTTTATAGAAAAACATAAATGCCAATAGTCAGAAAGCACCATGGTATGGAAGGGGGTAGTATGGAGTATCGCCACTCGAATGGTGAAGTTGGTGAAAGAGGTGGATTTGTGGGATCCAGAGTAATTTTAATATTCCCAGCATTGGCCAGCTTCACAGCAGGTCTAGCTGATGTCCTGTGCTAATGTAGAGAGGCTGGCTGCAATATTGCACTAATCTCACTCTCCACTGAACCTTGAGACACAGCTCTGTCAAACATGCTTATGTGTTCATCTGATAGGGAAGAGATGACTGAAATTTTGTGCATATATTGACATTATTTAGAGCAAAATAAATTTAAACCATGACTTCACACTTTGTAACAAAAGTACCTATCACCCAAAGAAAAAGAGTTACAGTTACAGCTGTATATTTTGTCTTTCTGTACTGGCAGAGTTTTTATAGTCAAAATAAGTGAAAAAATCTACTGAAGAAGAAATCCAAAGTATTTAGAATATGTTACTGACCTTGAGTAATCTAACGAAATACGTTACAAATTACATTTTACAGCATGTATTCTGTAATTTGTTGTAGAATACATTTCAAATGTAACCCTCCCAACCCTGATAATCCCCATTACATTTAGTTAGGTTTATGCTTAAAAGAAGAACAAGTATTTCAAGTATTTTTTCATATGTTTACAGAACATATGTTTATATATCTTTACTGAAAACAAGACAAAAACTGATTAAGAAAATGATGATGATGATAATAATAATAATAATAATAATAATAATATGTAAGCCGGGTGGGGTTATTCTTATTATTTTATTTATGGTTGGTATTATTATTATTATTATTATTATTATTATTAAATAAAGCCGATTTTATAGATTGATCCAAAAAATATTTACACTTCTGCATTTTATGATATGGACAGTCAAAACCAAACACCTGTTACAAATAAAATATTTAAATGCAATAATAATGCAAGTGTCTATCCATCAGTTCCTTCCTGTTCGTGTTTGTAATGTAGGCCTACTTGTGAAAAAAAGCAAGCTTTTCATTTAATTTATGATTGGTTGTTTGTTTAATTTAATCCCGCCTCTGTGGAGCGGAGTGGATTGTGATTGGATACAGGAAGAAAGATAAAAGAAGGCTGATCGTAAGAGAGGTCATATGAATTGCGCATAAGTTTATGGAAAGAACGTTTATTTGTTTTTTTACCACTAACTAACTGTGTTGAGTTCATCTCATAAGGTGATACGAGTTTGACACTGCTTATGTGATTGATTGTGTTTATTTTGTTTCTGACAGTTTAAATGACTTTCGCTGCACAGCTCGTCAGAGTTCGTCAGATATCTACGTGAGAGAGAACTGCGTGCATCAAAGAGTTTCAGATGTAATGTGAGTTTCGTTTGGATTCCAGAGAGGAGTTCATGTGATATTTGTTTTACTTGGTGTGCACTTTTGAGTGAAGAGGCCATTTGTATGTTTTAAGGCCACAAAGCTCTCAAGGTGTGTGAGAGAGTGTGTGTGTGTGAGTGAGAGAGTGTGTGTGTGTGAGTGAGAGAGTGTGTGTGTGTGTGTGTGTGTGAGTGAGAGAGAGTGTGAGCGTGTATTTATCACTTTGTGGGGACCAAATGTCCCCATA
This sequence comes from Xyrauchen texanus, assembly GCF_025860055.1. Lineage (NCBI taxonomy): Eukaryota > Metazoa > Chordata > Actinopteri > Cypriniformes > Catostomidae > Xyrauchen > Xyrauchen texanus. The sequence continues at coordinate 21,155,393 of NC_068315.1, forward strand.
AGGATAGTAAAACCCGAAATGTTTGACCTTGTGGGGACATTTTGTGGTCCCCATGAGGAAAACAGCTTATAAATCATACTAAATTATGTTTTTGAAAATGTAAAAATGCAGAATGTTTTCTGTGAGGGTTAGGTTTAGGGTAGGGTTAGGTTTAGGGATAGAATATAACGTTTGTACAGTATAAAAACCATTATGTCTATGGAAAGTCCCCATAAAACATGGAAACACAACGTATGTGTGTGTGTGTGTGTGTGTGTGAGAGAGTGTGTGTGTGTGAGAGAGTGTGTGTGTGTGAGAGAGTGTGTGTGTGAGAGAGAGAGAGTGTGTGTGTGTGTGTGTGTGTGTGAGAGAGAGTGTGTGTGTGTGTGTGTGTGTGTGTGTGTGTGTGTGTGAGAGAGTGTGTGTGTGAGAGTGAGAGAGTGTGTGTGTGAGAGAGTGTGTGTGTGAGAGAGAGTGTGTGTGAGAGAGAGTGTGTGTGAGTGAGAGAGAGTGTGAGTGAGAGAGTGTGTGTGTGTGAGTGAGAGAGGTGTGTGTGTGTGAGTGAGAGAGAGTGTGTGTGTGTGTGTGTGTGTGTGTGAGAGTGTGAGTGTGAGTGTGAGTGCGAGAGTGAGTGCGAGAGTGTGAGTGCGAGAGTGTGAGTGCGAGAGTGTGAGTGCGAGAGTGCGAGAGTGCGAGTGCGAGAGTGCGAGTGCGAGAGTGCGAGTGCGAGAGTGCGAGTGAGTGTGAGTGTCCACAATTATCTATTGATTGCTAACATAATTCATTAGGGATTAATATATAATTTTGGAAGAGTTAAATAGTTATAAGGTTGAAGAATGCTATTGAAAGAATTTATTTGGAATGCTGTGTGTGTGTGTGTGTGTGTGTGTGTGTGTGTGTGTGTTGTTTTTTTTTTTTTTTTTTTAATTCCACAAGTGCTTTCACTGATATATTGTAAGCTATTAATTTAATTTTTTCACTTGGCAAAATGTGATCTGATTAATAGTTTTATTTGGGAATATTTAATGTGACCTTTCATTCCATTCTTGCATTCTATTTTACTTCACTGTATTGTTAATTTGGGTTATTACTAGTAGGAATATTTAAAAGAAAACAATGGTCATTTTGGTATTGTTAAAGGGAACATTTATTATTTCTTGACTTGAAAAGACAGATAAGTTATTTATTTTATTTGGTTTATTTTTACTTGTGGTTAATAAATTTTTGTTATGTCTTGATGGTTACCTTTTCTGTTGATTTGAATCTTCATACTTTAGGATACACTTTAAAGGTGTATACATTTAATTTGTCACAGTATAGTTAATCGGATAATGGAGGGGGTTTATGTTTTTAAGTTGAGACACAAAATAGGAACTCTGGTGCTCCGCCCATTTAACGGTTAAGGGTAGGGGGCACTACAAATAATTATAACAATAAAAAATAATAATTATTATTTGCTGTATATACACGATGGCTCATGCAAGGGGGTTCAATGGTAAAAGATTCTCCTCTTTTGTTATCATTGATCAGATCAAAAGGATTATTTCACTCACCATTTGGTTACAGTAATTGTTAAGGAAAGATTACAATCAATAAATTCTATATCTTGGTCTATTGTATATTTAGAGAGCTACAGAGATAAATGATCCTTTTACCAAAGTAATTGTTGGTGTACTTGTGATGAGGTAAAAAAAAACACACACACACAATAGCTAAATTCCTGTTAAATTCCTTTAAACATTGTGCAGAAATATAATAAAGCCACCTAAACAAATCAACGTAACCAGAGTGATAGCACTTCAATTTCATGTTTGTCAATGGGCTTATTACATGTGTTGTATGCAGTGATGGATTAACCACCGGTCTAATTGGGCAATTGCCCAGGGGCCTCTAAACCTAAAGGGCCTGAGCTCTAAATCAATGATTTATTTATTTTGAGATATCTATTACAAATCCACATAAATGTCAGCCTTATGTGAAATACCATTTGTTCGTCCGAAAGCGTGCTGGTCCACTCGAGTGCATCTCAATGCGTCTCACAGTTGCAGTGCGTTTATTTCAAGAACAACAGAAAACAGTGTCTGGTTTACGAAACTCTTACAAACACAAAGATAAGGTGCAGTTTAACCTGGCTGTGTACAAAGATGTTGGTTTAAAGTCATATAAGTGACAGGACTTGTGCAAAAGTATAAAGGACTTAAAAATTTTTAAGTCTTGCATGTTTTTAATGTTAAATGATAAAGCAAAAGGTGCCTTAATATCCTAACTATGTGCCTGGTATCCATTTGTAATATTTGGTTAACCGCGAGAGTTCACAAACGGTTATTCTATTATTTGTCGGGAGTAGGGACACAGACACAAACTCCGATAGCAGGGAATAAAGTGTACAGCGAGCTACCACTCTAAGCACAATAGGCCTACATAAATGTGATCCAATCTTATTCAATTTGAACAAAAAAATCTGTCTCCGACTGACCAATTATTAATAGATGGAAAATGCGTAATTGTGCCCAGGCAGGTTCACTTTCCATGAGGCAGCGAACTATATGAATTATAAGACGACTTCGGGATGCTATGATTTTTAAATGATTCAGCATTTAACTTCTTTAATTATTGTCTGCACACCAGAGCAAACGGGAAAACACTCCATTTATCAAGCACTGACACTGTGCCAGGTGAAAAACAATCTGGAAACATGTGTAACAGTCACATCAAATCCTCTTAGCAACTTGAACTTCACTTGAATGTTGATTTGTGACACCAGTGCTGAAAAAGCTTGATGCAGGACTGAACTCCAGGCAAGTGTCGCTGACATCGAATGCTAGCAGGTCCCCAACACTCTGATGGAAGCTAGTGCTATCAGGAGGGCCATCTTCAAGGAGAGGGCCTTGAGCTCAAATAAGTCAAGCAGCTCGAAGGGGGGTCTCTGAAACCCGAGAGGACCACTGAGAGATCCCAGGAGCGGAATAGGCTTGGCCGGGGAGGATTCAGCCTCCGGCACCTCTAAGGGACCTGATAATCTAGTCATGCTTACCCAAGGACTTGCCATCAACTGCGTTGTGGTGGGCTGCGATAGCAGGTACATGCACCTTCAAGGTGGAAGGGGACAGCCTCCCCTCCAGCTTCTCTTGCAGGAATGAGAGCATTGACCGGACTGCGCATCTCTGCGTGTCTTCAGATCGGGAAGAACAACAATTTGTGAACCAGCACCATTTCAGGTCATAAAGTTGCCTGGTGGATGGAGCTCCGGCTTGTTTGATCATGTATACGACTGCAAGTCCCATCCAGGGGCCAGATGTGGAGGTTCCAGAGGTCTGGGTGCGGATGCCAGAGGGTGCCCCGTCCCTGAGAAACAAGGTCCTTCCTCGGGAATTTAAGAACCAAGTCTGGGTCAGCCAATAACGAGCCACCAATATGACTTTTTCCTCGTCCTCCCTGATCTTGCACATCACCATTGCAAGAAGGCTCACAGGGGAGATTACCTCACGGTATGTGCCGCGGCGCCATTCCCATCTCAGGACTCGAGTCTGAAGCCAGTGCTGAATCGGTCTCATATGCATCAACCTGAGAGGCGAAACTGTGGCTGAGGATGTCATATGCCCCAGGAGCCTCTTGAATTGTTTAAGAGGAACCGCTGTGCCGGGCTTGAAGAGAGCGAGGCACCTGAGCACTAACTACATGCGCTTGTTCGTTATGCGCGCTGTCATTGAGACTGAGTCTAACTCCATGCTGAGAAAAGAGATGCTCTGAACCGGGGCGAGCTTGCTCTTTTCCCAGTTGACCTGAAGCCCTAGATGGCTGAGGTGCCTGAGCACCTGGTCCCTGTGCGTGCATAGTAACTCTCGAGAGTGAGCTAGAATGAGCCAGTCGTCAAGGTTTTTCAGTATGCGGATGCCCACTTCCCGTAGCGTGGCAAGGGCTGCCTCTGCGACCTTGGTGAAGACCAAAATTGGTCGCAACCCACCACCTTTCTTGGGTACGATGGAGTAAGTGCTGTATAAACCCTTCTTCATCTCGGCTGGAGGGATGGGCTCTACACTTCCTTGAGAAGCAGAGTCGTGATCTTTGCCCGTAAAGCGCTGGCTTTTTCGCCGCGTACGGAGCGAATACTGCTGAAACAAGGCGGGAGCCGGGCGAATTGAATCGCGTAGTAGAGTCGGATGGTCCTGGCCAACGAATGTGATGGGTTGGACAGCAAAAGCCATGCGTCCAGACTCCACACGAGGGGCATTAGAGGGACGATTGCTTTTGACATACCGGGTGGGGCTTCACGGCGGGGGGAGCAGGTAATATCACGTCGGGAGGCAAAAACATGTTCCGACGCTTGGGTGCTGAGAAGGGACTCAGAGAACATACCTTGCTCCACGCACCCGGCAGGGGGCGGGTTAGAGATTGAGGAAGAGGTCCTGGGAAGGTGTCTTCAGGGAAGAAAGGAACGTGGCTATGAGTGCCGCCCTGTCACGAGGAACCGATCAACTAGCCGTGAGGGGTGAGGGGGGGACGGAAGTTTCCAGTCCAGCCTTGCACTTCACGGCGGCCCGGGAAAGCATAGCGGACATCTGCGCGTCAGCCTCAGACTGGGCGAGCATACCCGAAGGTGGCAGCCCAGACGAGTCATCAGCATCAGACACCGCTGTGACCCTCTCTGAAACAGCGGCGAAATCATCATCCAGCTCGTGGGGTCCGAGGGATTAAACGGACTGGCCATGAGGTGAGCCACCTCACCTCGAGCATGAATAGAAGCAAACGAGCATGCTGGGGGGCAGGTGGTTTATGGGGATTTACCCGGCGAAACCGAGCCCATAGTATGCCCCAAATCGCCTTTATCGCCAGCCGCGCCGTCCCCAATCCCGTAGGAAGGTGGCGCGGCACGGGGGCGGCTGAAGTGGCTTTCTCTTATGAGGAAAGAAAGCCACGACCGCAATGTTACCATGGCTATGTTCTCGCACTGAGAACATGAACCATTCATAAAACACTGCCTGCGTGTGATCGCAGCTCAGGCACACGAGGCAGCTCTTATGACCGTCAGAAGTGGAGAGAAGTACACGGAGGCGGAATGACATCTTTAAAAAGAAGCGTCCTGAAAAGGACGCTCAACGCCTGCTGTGTATTGCTCTTTTGTGAGTGAAAATAAACTCTTGTAGTGAAATAAAACTCTTTTATTAGGGAGGACACTCTTAGACAGAAGCGCTGTCGAGCGTGCAGAGACAGAACGCTGCTGGAAATGTGCCATAGATCCAACAGCAGTGCTCTCCCACAGAGGTGAGTGGAACTTTATTGAGAAGAAAAATCTGACTGACAGACACATGCCCTCTTCCCTTTATACCAGTATGTCCGGGGGTGGGACATGCAAATTCTGTCTGGCAATTTCTCAGTGGCCTATTCTCAAGAAACACAGATGTCTCGACATGTGTTAATAAATATTTTAATTATTTTTCAGTTTACCATGTCTAAAAAAATTTGATGTTCCTGCACAACAAATTGTAAAACAGAGAGCAGCTGTATTGAGATACTTTTATAAATCATTATCATTTATATCAAGATGCGTTTATAAATCATTATTGTTTTTGTTACTTTAGTTTTTTTGTCATGTTTTTTGACACTCTTTCATGATCAGTTTCACCAGGGATGGCTTAATTCATCCATGGATGAACTGCTGAATATTCAGCAGAGCATAACTGAAAATTTTTGGCCGGTGTTTGATTATTCTGATGTTTTATTAGACATCTTAGTTGGAGGCACAGCTGTGTTCTAAAAGTGCTCCAAGAGACTTATGCAAGGGAATCACTTGTGAAGCTTTGTCAACGTGGCTTTAGGGCTCTGCAGCCGTGTATTCATCTGCTGAATGTCCGCTCACTTGTCAACAAAACACATTTTTTGAAAAACAACTTGTCACTCAAACAAATAATTACTTATCTAACTCCACTGCTCTGTGTTTCATGGAAACCTGGAAGAATGAAGCCATCCCGGACAGCGTGTTACATCTGCCAGGCTTCCAGCTATTCAGAGTGGATCGCATTGTGGAATCATCAGGGAAAACGAGAAATGGTGAAACATGCATTTACATTAACAAAATTTGGTGTACAGATTTAACAGCGTTGAAGAAGATGTGCTTTTGAAGCGCTCTTCATCAACTGTAACCCTTTCTACTCACTGTGGGATTTTTCCTTGTTTATTCTGGTGAGTGTGTATATCCCACAACAAGCATGACTGTTGGCTGATAAAATCACAGATACAGAGCAGCAACACCCATACTCTCTTATCATTATTCTGAGAGATTTTAATAAACATAACCTCACCTGTGAACTGCCAAAATACAAACAACACATCACATGCTATACCAGAGACTGAAATATACTGGACCACTGCTACACAAATGTAAAAGATGCATATCACTCTGTCCCTTGAGCAGCTACAAACAACACATCACATGCTATACCAGAGACTGAAATATACTGGACCACTGCTACACTAATGTAAAAGATGCATATCACTCTGTCCTTTGAGCAGCTTTGGGACTTTCTGATGACCTACAAGCAGAAACTAAAATCAGCTAAGCCTGTTATAAGGACTGTAAATTAAAGGAAACAGAGCTGGAACTACAAGCCTGCTTTGAATGCACTGATTGGAGTGTTTTTGAAGCTGCAGCCACAGACCTGGATGAGCTCACAGATAGTGTGACATCTTATATCAGTTTCTGTGAGAAGGTGTGCATCCCTACTAGGACATTTTATCATTCAATAATGATAAATCATGGTTTACCAGAACACTCAGACAGCTTCATCATGCCAAAGAGGTGGGGATAAAATATTGTACAACCAGACCAGAAACACACTGACTAAGGAAATCAGAGTGGCTAAAAGAAGCTACTCTGAAAAACAGAAAAAACTGTTTTCAGCCAACGATACTGTATCGTTTTTGGAAAGGCCTGAAAAGCATCACCGTGTACAAGACACCACCCTGTCGCTCTGTAGAGAATCAACAAATGGTTGATGACCTGAATGTGTTTTACTGCAGGTTTGAGAAGCCCAGTCTCACACCCCTCCCCAACTCTGATCTTCAATTCACACACAACACACACACACACACACACACCAATACCTCCTGGAACCCCTCTCCTGCTACTCAACCTGCACTTATGGTCTGTGAGGAGGATGTGTGCCAGGTCTTCAAGAAACAAAAGATAAGGAAATCTTCGGGCCCAGACAGTGTTTCACCTCGCTGTCTGAAAGTCTGCACTGACCAACTGGCTCCATCTTCACACAGATCTTCAATAGATCACTGGAGCTGTAGGAAGTTCCCTGCTGCCCCCCCAATAAAATTTTTTATAAAAAAATCACAGGACTTAATGACTACAGACCTGTTGCTCTCATGTCTGTTGTCAAAGTAATTTGAGAGACTGGTTTTGGCCTACCTGAAGGACATCACTGGACCCCTGCAGACCTAGAGCAAATAGGTCTGAGGATGATGCTGTCAACATGGACTGCATTATATCCTGCAACACCTCAACAGACCTGGGACTTATCCAAGGATCCAGTTTGTGGACTTCAGTTTAGCCTTCAATACCATCATTTCTGATCTTCTCTCAACCAAACTGACCCAGCTCTCCATGCCCATCCCAATCTGTAGATGGATCACCAGCTTTCTGACAGATAGGTGGCAGCTAGTGAGACTGGGGAAACTCTCATCCGGGACCCTCACTATTAGCACTGGTGCTCCTCAGGGATGTGCACTCTCACCACTGCTCTTCTCCCTATACACAATTGACTGCACTGCAAAGGACCCTCTGTCAAGCTGGCTGTCTGGTGCGGTCACAACAACCTTGAGCTGAACACGCTCAAAACAGTGGAGATGATAGTGGATTTCAGAAGAAATCTCCTTGCTCTCCCCCCTCACATCCTAAACAGCAGAGTGGCAGCAGTGTAATTATTCAGGTTACTATTATTATTGGGCTCTACCCTCCTGAAGTGGGATACCCAAATAGACTCCATTGTGAAGAAGGCTCAGTAGAGGTTGTACTTCCTTTGCCAGCTGAGGAAGTTCAACCTGCCACTGGAGCTGCCGACACAGTTCTACTCGGCCGTCATTGAATCTATAACTGTCTTGTTTAGTTCAGCCACCAAATCAGACAGAAGGAAAGTACAACGGACAGTCAGGACTGCTGAGAGTATTATTGGTTCCCCCTCTGCCCACCCTTCAAGACCTGTATTTCTCCAGAGCGAGGAACCATACAGGTAAAATCGCTCTGGACCCCACACACCCTGCCAATCCCTCTTTGAACTGTTGCCAAAACAGATGGCAAAAGTTTCTGTTCAGAATGTCAGGTCAGGTGTCAGGTTTATTGTCTAAATGGGAACTCCATTGAGGAATCATTTGCGTCATGTTTTTCAAGTTTTTCAAAGTCCCATTGTGCCATAAATCAGATAGGGTCATCTTAAAGGCTTGCTTTTGTGTTCTAACATGCATAGCTTCAGTGAGTCTCAATCTATGATCAATCAATGGGGGACTATGGATCAAGAAAACATTGCAGAAAAATAATTATGTGTGAAATGCAAATTGTTCTTGTTATTACAAATAGTTTTCCATGTTATCAAAGGGATAGTAAACCCATAAAAGGAAATTTGGTCTTTGTTTCCTCACCCTTCCGTTGTTCCAAACCCATTAGATTATCTTTCTTCTGTGAAATACCAAAGAAGATTTCAAGATTGTTTATGCTTCTTTCTTTCATACAATGAAATTGGATGGTGACCTGGGGCTCCAAAAATCTCCATAAAGGACAAAAACAAAAAGCACCATAAAAGTACTCCTTATGACTCATGAACTATATTCCAAGTCTTCTGAAGCTATACAGTATGACAGATTTGTGTGTAGAACAGAGAAAATTTGTAGTCAGTATTCACTGAAAATCCAACTTAAAAAATCTTGATTTATGCTGTGTAACCATTCAATTCCATAGAATGGAAAAGAGCAGCTCCGACATTCTTTTAAACATCTCATTTTGTGCTCCATGCAGAGAAAAGTCATATGGGTTTGGAACAGAAAGAGTGTGAGCAAATTATGACAATGTTAATTTTTGGATGAACTATCCCTTTTAGAGGCATTTTTTGGGTCTCCAGGTATATGTGGAACCCTTAAACTCTTTACAGTTTATTCTTGCAGGTTGTCTGTGTGTGAGTGTGAGAGGGATGATTGAAGTGAGAATGTGTTGGGTGGCAGCCAGAAACACAGGTTGCAAATTGCAATCAACTGTGACACATTTGACTTAGTCTTTTCAAGGAAAAGTGAAAATCGTTCACCTTCAGCTCACTTGTGAAAGACACTCTAAAAATCAGAGGATTTTTTTATTCTTTTTAGCAGTCTTCAAAACATTTCTTCTTGTTTCAAGCAGGACAGATATAATTTCCATTTGAACCAACCCAGTAAGCTGACCAAGGATTTGGGTCACAAAATCCTCTCTCGCTGTACTTTACATTTTAATGGAATGGACCTCAATGTTAGAAGCACAGTCATGTACTGTGATGCACAAAAACGTATTTATTGTTTTCATTGATGCTTATGTAAGTCAATCTCTGTACTTGCAAAGGCAGACTCAAAGTTAACGCAGGACTGTGGCACTCTAGGAAATAAATTTGGCATTGCCAGATATACATGTTATATATACACATTTTATTTCATGTATTTATTTTCATCATGATTTGAAAAAAAAAAAAAAAAATTCTGCTTCACCATGGGCTTTATTGCAGATGTTTAATTGTATAATTTGAATGAGTAATTAAAAGAAAAAAAATTGGGTTAATAGCAGTTCACTGACCTTGCTGAGACAGCACTGGAGATTAATATAGAACTGAAGCAAAACTCTTTCTATTAAAATCAATTACTCAGATGTGCTGAGACCCAATTTTCAATTGGCCAGCAGCTGAAATGAATACATAATAAAACTGTTGAAATGTAGGTTGAATTAGGGTAATCTGGGACACTGGGAGACATATATGCTCTGATATGAAAATGTCTTGATATATCACAAGCAAGTCTATGTTAACATATTCTGGCTTAGATTAGTGATTGAGGTGATGTGAGTCAATGGCCCTGTTACCCTGAGTGGGGTAATTGTATAGGAACCCCCAAAAAAGGAATCCAAATGTCAATGACATTAGATTTTTACAAGAAAAAGAGGACACATATTTGTCATTAAGAAAACAATGTTTCATACTTTAATTTGGTGATGTTTATGATGTATTAAAGTTTGCTTTTGACTGTCATGTGTCAGATGAAATAACTACTATATGGTTAGGTGTTACAATAGTATATTCAGCAAATGTTGTACTACAGTGATCTTGGTAAAACACCTATGAAACTAACTTAAAGGGATCAAAATCCCCAAAATGAAAATTCTTTCATTATTTACTCACCCTCATGCCATCCCAGATATGTATGAGTTTCTTTCTTCTGCTGAATACAAACAAAGTTTTAAGAAGAATATCTCAGATGTGTAGGTCCATACAATGCAAATAAATGTTGGCCAGAAATTTGAATCTAAAAAAAGCACATAAAGACAGCATAAAAGTAATCCATAAAACTCCAGTGGTTTAATCCAGATGAGAAACATTGATATTTATATATTTTTTTGTTTTTTTACAATAAATCTCCACCTTAGACCAGACTTGACCAGTAGTTGGCGAAATGCATGAAGTAGGCGAATCACCAAAAAACTAAAGTTTAAAAATGTAATAATAAAAAAAAAAAGGACTTAAAATATTGATCTGAAAAAAGAAGGTCAGGTTTGTAACAGAATGAGGATAAGCAAATGATGACAGTTATGTAATTTGTGGATGAACTATACCTTTAGTAAGTGTCCCAAATTATGAAAAGCATGAAAATTGGTTTTGCACATTATAACAAGTAACAAATAAAAGTAGGAACAATATACATAAACATGCCATGTAGAATGATACTGTATATTGTTCCTACTTTTTATTTGTTACTTGTTAAAAATAGTAAGAAAACATCTGAATTCCAGCCATATCAATGGCAAGTTGAAATTGTAAAAAATGTCCCAGACCTAGATTATCCTAATTCACCCTTTTTCTTTGCAGAGAGCTATACACATTAATTGCTAGAAGAAAAAAAGCTCCCCCGCTGTTTTCCGACAAAATTCTTCAGAGAAATTATGTGCTGACATTTGAGGTTGCAAAACGAAAACTAATTCACAATCAAAAAATGTAATAATGTTCATGCACAAATTCAATTTCAGCATTCCTTACTTGAGCATGGTCACCTTATCTAATTGAACCAGTTTGGTGCTGTTCCAAAGAATTCAATATACTGCACAAGTTGACAAGCTAACAAGAACAAAGGATGCACAATCAGCATACAGCAAAGCCTGTTTATATTTTATACTTCAAAACTAATAATGTTTGAAGGCCATAGCTGAGAAAATCAACCAAGAACTTGATGTGAAGAACATAGTATGAACCAAATGTTCTTTCTCTTTGAAGTATTTAATGTACAGGTAAATGCATTGCAGAATCAAGCCTTTGAAATTCTTCTTTTGAATTAGAAAATTCCAATGACAGTTTTTAATAACTCTCAATAGTTTTTAAAGTAACGCTGGATATGCAGTTACATTTAAAAAGCTATTTCTAACAAGAGCGATGAGTTGCTTGTTTTGCAGAAGATCTCACTGGTATGAGGTAATTGATGAGTGCATTTTCTGGGCTGGTGCAGTGACCCTTCTGATAAGGGTGCAATGAAGCTCAATATGGCACTCCTGAAATATTTCAGAAGGCTGCTGGGAGAGGAGGAGGGGATTTTCACTCTAAAACAAATGGAGTAGAAAATGAAAGCTGACATGCTTACTCTTTCAATGTTTAATGCCACTTTTCAAATTGCCCTCTGCAGTCTGAAAAACCAACCATCTTGACAGTGTTTTCATTAGGCCTCCCAAGTGCAACGTGAATGAAAGTGTTGTGAGCCCTCTTCAGTTCACCCCTGTCAAGCTTATACATGTGGAAGAGCTGTTAGTCCCAATAATCAAAAGCATTTCTCTGAATTATGTTTTGTCCCTAATCCTAGTTGGTCGTGTCTTGAAGATAACTGTCTCATGTCAAGATTCCAGCACGTGCGCGTTCTGTAGATGCTTTCGCTGCCTGTATTATGATGGAGAGCATTAAAGGGTTACTTCACCCAAAAAAGGTGATTAATAATTTACTCACTCTCATGATATCAGTGTGTAGGACTTTATTTCTTCTGCAGAACACATATGAAAAAAAATATTTTAGCTTAGTCCTTAAAATGGTGTTTCCCGTCTGTCACTCACTTCGACGTTGTGTCGAAGAAGCGACACTAGGGGTCTCTCTTGAGAGCTTTGCGCATCTCTGAACTTGAGAAAATGAGAAATTGGCAGACAGAATTTGCATGTCCCGCCCCCTGGACATACGGGTATAAAGGGAGGGAAATGCATCTGTTCATTCAGAAATTTTCTTCGGAGCTGACCGGTTGTGTGATCAGCGAGCTGCTGTTCACAAGACTGTTCACTTCATCTCTATGAGCGTATGCTGTTGGATCTACGGCGCATATCAGCGGCTTTCTCCTTCTCTGCACAGCAGTGCAGTTTTGCACCTGGGCGCTTTGACAGCGCTTTTAAAAGAGAATGTTTTCCAAAAAGAGTTTATTTCTCTATAGGAGCAATACACAGCTGGCGTTGAACATCCTTTTCAGGACACGTCTTTTTAAAGATGTAATTTCCGCCCCTGTGTAGTTCCTGGATGCGGTCGAATGTCTCTCCACTTTTGATGGTCATAAGAGCTGCTTCGTGTGCCTGGGTTGCGATCACACGCAGGCAGCGTTTCATGAATGGTTCATGTTCTCAGTGCGAGTGCAACGTTGCGGTCGCGGCTTTCTTCCCTCAAAACGAGAAAAAGCCACTTCAGCCGCCCCCCCCCGTGCCTCGCCTCTTTCCTACAGGAGTGTGTGTGATAGCGTTAAGATGGCCCAAGCCGTTTTAACTCTATGCAAGAAACATAGAGAGAAAAAAGGTGCGGTTGGTGCGGCTTGCTCCCATGCTTGGCACGTCGCCTTGTTCCCCCATATTGGGGTGTAGGGAACCAGAAGGTTATGACGATCTTATGGGGCGTTGGGGAAGGGTACGTACAGTCTAACACGGCCTGTCGGTTTGGCACACAACTACCTACCCGCATCTGTGTCAGCAGCGCACGTACACGGTTCAGCGCATGGCGTGATTAAAATTGGACCCCTAATGTCGCTTCTTTGACACAACATCGAAGTGAGCGACAGACGGGGAACGTCTAGGTTACTGTTGTAACCTCCATTCCCTGATGGAGGGAGCGAGACATTGTGTCCTTCCGGCCGGCCACGTCGCTGAACCGAGCCACTGTTCCGGCCGAAGCTCATTGTCGGCTCCTCAGGCAAAATCCTGAATGAACAGACGCATTTTCCTCCCTTTATACCCGTATGTTCAGGGGCGGCACATGCAAATTCTGTCTGCCAATTTCTCATTGGCCTTTTCTCAAGTTCAGAGATGCGCAAGGCTCTCAAGAGAGACCCCTAGTGTTGCTTCTTCGACACAAAGTCTCGTTCCCTCCATCAGGGAACAGAGGTTACTGTTGTTTTTAAAATGCAATTGTTTTTGGTTTTGATATATATTTGTATCTGATTCTATAATCACAATGGTGCATTTGTGTGCTTATCCTGGATGTCTCATCCGTAACATGCCAACACGAATACTGCTGCTGACTGGTTTATGGTTAAAAATGATTTAAATAGTGATCTTTCTCACACCAAAAGCGATTGGATTGCTTTAGAAGACATTTATTTAACCATTGGAGTCATATGGATGATGTTTATGCTGACTGTCTATGATTTTTGGAGCTTCAAATGTCTGATCACCATCCACTTGCATTTTAAGGACCTACTAAGCTAAGATATTTTTCTTAAAATATGTTCTTCTGAAGAAGGAATGTCATACACACCTGAGATATAAAGAGAGTGGGCAGGGGCGTCACTAGACCCCTTTACTGGGGCATGTGCCCCAGTATAAATCTGCTGTGCCCCAGTAAAATCTCAAATTTGAGTTTTAACAATTTACTTTATTTGTCAGTGCATTCATTTAGATTGATAATCCCAGAATAAAGAAATGGATCTATCTAAATGCAATGCAGTAACCCAACCAATCAACGCTTGTAAAAGCAATGCAGTTTAACCAAAAACACAAATCTGATGCATGCATGCAGAAATCCATGTCCGTTCAGCCTGTGCGCTTGCTATAACCAAAGCCAATGCAGCGTGCACAGCTACACACACAAGTCCAGGGGCCGGTTGCACCAGCTATACGTACGTTACAACAAAGCCTAGTAGTGGCATAAATGGGCACCAAGTCACAAATTACGTGCTAAATATTTGAGTGTTGCAGCATTAAACTTAGGTAGAACGTAACACTACCTATGAACTAAGTATTTATAAAAGCCTCCCACCAGGTGTAATGGTTGGAATAAAAAAGCAGGCTCATTTAATGACATCAATGTGCTCATGTTTTGGATGATCATCAATCATTTCAGTATATATGATTATGTTTACATTTACAAGAGAGAGAAAAAAAATATTTTAAGCAGCTCTTCAGCATGAAACCATTTAAACGGTGCAGTTTTCAGGGTGCGTTGTCAGGTGTCAAGAAGATATTGAAATAAATAAATGTCTATTTTTCCAGCCTGTTATATTAGAATTTATTTATCACCCCTAATTTATTTAGATACAGTTCCTATATATGCTTAGGAAAAGCAGCCCTGTTTGTTGCAGTAATTGTACAGTGTTAAAGATATATGTCTTGATGTTTTAGTCGTTGTTACTGTTACTGTGTTTGTGTGATGATGAGGGAAGACAGACAAGAGTGCGGATCCAAACGCGGGCTTTATTTGGGATAAAGGACAAAATAAACAAACACTAGAACAAAGCAAAGTCCACGATGGGAAAACAGGCAGGAGCGCGAAAACAGCAGGGGAAACTTGGACGGACAACAGGGTAACTGTGAACGAGTAGACAGACTGACAGGGAACACGGACAGAGGGCGTTTAAGCAGACATCGGAACTGACACACGGAAACACTATACTAACGTAAACGAACGACAACCACAGCACAAACAGACAGGGCTTAAATACACAGACAGAGCACAAAGGAACCAATGAGCAAACAAAACCAATGACAGATTAACGAAGACAGGTGATAATAAAATAGACGACAGGTGCAGACAATAACGCTGTGACAGCGGTGATGAGGAGTGAGGACGAAGGGAAGTGTAGTTCTAACAGAGACAGTGAAACACAGGCGGGCAACAAGGAAGACATGACAGGGAGCGTGTTCGGTGAAACCGAAAACACGGGACGGACCACATGGAAACGTGACATGAACGTGACTAGAGAACACAGGGATCGTAACATAGCCCCCCCTCAAAGGACCGGATTCCAGACGGTCTAAACAAACTTAAAACCCAAAAACACAAAATGTTCCAGGCGAGGGGGGCAAGAAGAGGGGGAGAAAAGACAGACCAAACGGGGCACAAGGGACACAGGGACAGATCAAGGAGGCACAAGGGGCAATTAGGCAGACCACGGGGGAAAAAAGGGAGATGAGACTGAACACTGGGGCAACTAGGTAGTCCATGGAGACACAGGGGCCAGACAGGCAGACCGGGGAGGAGAAAAGGGAAGGCAGGCAGTCTATGGGGTTGCGATATCGGGCTAGGGTCAGGTGGTCTTGGAATCCTCCACCGGGAAGGAACTGGTTTAGGAGGCCAGGGAGGTATTGACTGGGCAAGGGTAGGTCTAGGTGAACTGGGAGGCGGCCACAATAGGTGAGCAGGTTTGGATGGCCCGGAAGTTGGCCACGAGACAGGGACAGGTTTAGGTGGCCCGGGAGCTGGCCACAGGGCAAGGGTAGGTTCAGGAGGCCTGAGAGCTGGCCACAGGGCAAGGATAGATTCAGGAGGCCTGGGAGCTGGCCACAGGGCAAGGACAGGTTTGGGGAACCTGGGAGGAGGCCACTGGACAGGGACTGGGTCAGGGGGCCTGGGAAGAGGCCACAGGATAGGGGCCGGGTCAGGAGGCTTGGGAGGAGGCCACAGGTCAGGAACAGAGTCAGGGGCCCTGGGAGGGGGCCACAGGACAGGGGCCGGGTCAGGAGGCCTGGGAGGAGGCCACAGGACAGGGACTGGGTCAGGGGGCCCGGGAGGAGGCCACAGGACAGGGGCTGGGTCAGGAGGCCTGGGAGGAGGCCCCAGGTCAGGACCAGGGTCAGGGGCCATGGGAGGAGGCCACAGGACAGGGGCCAGGTCAGGAGGCCTGGGCAGAGGCCACAGATCAGGAACAGGGTCAGGGGCCCTGGGAGAAGGCCCTAGGACAGGAGCCGGGTCAGGAGGCCTGGGAGGAGGCCACAGGACAGGGACTGGGTCAGGGGGCCCGAGAGGAGGCCATAGGACAGGGGCCAGGTCAGGAGGCCTGGGAGGAGGCCACAGGTCAGGAACAGGGTCAGGGGCCCTGGGAGGAGGCCACAGGACAGGGGCCGGGTCGGGAGGCCTGGGCGGAGGCCACAGATCAGGAACAGGGTCAGGGGCCCTGGGAGAAGGCCCTAGAGGCGGAGACCTGGAAGGCTCTGGCGGCGGGGCCGATGGAGGTGGCGCCATAGGAGGCTCTAGAGGCGGAGGCCTGGAAGGCTCTGGAGGTGGAGCCCTAGAAAGCTCTGGAGTCTCTGGGAGCAGAGCCGTAGGAGGCTCGGGAGGTGGAGCCCTAGAAAGCTCTGGAGTCTCTGGGAGCAGAGCTGTAGGAGGCTCGAGAGGTGGAGCCGTAGGAGGCTCGGGAGGCGGAGCCATAGGAGGCTCGGGGAGAAGGGCCGTAGAAGGCTCAAGAGGCTTGAGGGGCGGAGCCCTGGAAAGCTCAGAAGTCTCTGGGAGCAGAGCCGTAGGAGGCTTGGGAGGTGGAGCCGTAGAAGGCTCTGGAGGCGGAGCCGTGGGAGGCTCGGGAGGCGGAGCCACAGGAGGCTCGGGGAGAAGGGCCGTAGAAGGCTCGTGAGGCTGGAGGGGCGGAGCCCTGGGAGGCTCAAGAGGCTTGAGAGGTGGAGCTCTGGGAAGCTCGGAGGGCGGAGCTCTGGAAAGCTCGGAGGGCAAAGCTCTGGAAAGCTCAGAGGGCAGAGCTCTGGAAAGCTCAGAGGGCAGAGCTCTGGAAAGCTCAGAGGGCAGAGCTCTGGAAAGCTCAGGAAGCTCGGAAGGCAGGGTTCTAGGAAGCTTGGAGAGTGGAGCTCTGGAAAGCTCAGGAAGCTCGGAAGACAGGGTTCTAGGAAGCTCGGAGGGCGCTGGCTCTGGGACGGTCGAGGCTACAGGCGCCGGCTCTGGGACGGTCGAGGCTACAGGCGCTGGGACGGTAGAGGCTACAGGCGCTGGCTCTGGGACGGTAGAGGCTACCGGCGCTGGCTCTGGGACGGTACCAGGCATGGGCCGGGAGGCGGAGGCCTGTCTTCTCCTCCTCCTCCGGGCAGATGAAGTGGACCGTGCAGGCTCACTGACCAAGGCAGGCGTGAAGGGACGAACCATGGGCGAATGGAGGGTTACCATTGTGGGAGGGTTCTCCTCGATGACGCCCACAGTGAACGGAGAAGCGCAGACCAGCAGAGTCTCCTCAATGAACTCACGGAGCGTCCAGCCGCGCGTCGTCGGCGGTAATCGCTCCTGGAGCGCACCATTCAGGTTGGCCTGGAAAAACGCCACCAGGTCAGAGTCAGAGAAGTCAGTGGCACCCGCAATCAAGAGGAAATCACGGGTGTACTCCTCCACCGAACGGTCTTCCTGCTTGAGGCTTATCAGCTTGCAGCTTGCACGTAAAACCGCTGGATCCATGTTAGTGGTCGTTCGTTCTGTGATGATGAGGGAAGACAGACAAGAGTGCGGTTCCAAACGCGGGCTTTATTTGGGATAAAGGACAAAATAAACAAACACTAGAACAAAGCAAAGTCCACGATGGGAAAACAGGCAGGAGCGCGAAAACAGCAGGGGAACCTTGGACAGACAACAGGGTAACCGTGAACGAGTAGACAGACTGACAGGGAACACGGACAGAGGGCGTTTAAGCAGACGTCGGAACTGACACACGGAAACACTATACTAACGTTAACGAACGACAACCACAGCACAAACAGACAGGGCTTAAATACACAGACAGAGAACAAAGGAACCAATGAGCAAACAAAACCAATGACAGATTAACGAAGACAGGTGATAATAAAATAGACGACAGGTGCGGACAATAACGCTGTGACAGCGGTGATGAGGAGTGATGACGAAGGGAAGTGTAGTTCTAACAGAGACAGTGAAAAACAGGCGGGCAACAAGGAAGACATGACAGGGAGCGTGTTCGGTGAAACCGAAAACACGGGACGGACCACATGGAAACGTGACATGAACGTGACTAGAGAACACAGGGATCGTAACAGTTTGATTCCTGTTTCAAATAGATTTTCTAAATGATGATAACAAATATTATTTTTATTAAGTCCTGCAATGATGATCTCATGAGTGCCATGAATAACTTCTCATGAAAATTCGTACATAAAATTTGGCTATTTCATATGGTCTCAATGTTGTTCGTAGGGCTTCATCATGTGCAAATTCCCAGATGTCTAATGTGGAAGTAAGCGTGAATTCCATGCACGAGGCATTAAGGACATACTTACTATTATTATGCCCTTACCCAACCCCCTTATCTAAACTTAACCAATCAGTACTGTAGAGTGTGTAAACATGATAGGAAGCTGTTGTGTGTGACAGAAGTAATTGTCGCGTATTAGATGGAAATGATGTCCAGCGACGTCATTGGCTGTTGTGAGTCGTAGGAATTCCAACGAGTGCAGTCACACGATATCATGCAAATTAGCTCAAAGTCATAGGAATCCTGATGATTTCGCTGTGAGAGTGTGTTGAAAGTTCATGTCTTGACTTAAAATTGCGTGGTTCGGATTGGATGAACGGTACTTTCTCCATCGTGTGCAGGGAGATTTGGGAACATTGCCAGGTCTTGAGCAGGAGTTTCCATTTCATTAATATGTGTTGAAAATAAGTGGCAATCCGGTGCAATAATGTGTTATTTTGAATGGTATGATGAGGCGTTGAGTGACATCTGTAATGCTTTCTTATGCACACAGATGCAAGCTCTACTCGCTTCTTTCCACTCAAGAATCACAAATAATTATTCAAAGAAAAGTCTCCATATGTGCGGATGCAATTTCGGTTTATTAAAATAAAAATAAAAAAATCGTGGCTATGAACCTGCAACCATAGTCACTTATAATGACAACATTGTTAGCACTCCAAGAGCTGAAGCTATTACATTCATTTTGTTAATTATTTGAGCACTTGAATTTGTCATCAAGAATGACAATTTTGGAATCAGATTTAAATAATCTTTTACTGTGCATAACCTAATTAATTTTTACAAGTTTTGCCATTTCGCATTCCCGTGAGAGTGGAGAATGCTTCAACAGAATGCGCATGCGCTAGAATCTTGACACGAGACCTTCTAGACAAGACCATGTTTGTCACCCACAGACAACCAAAGGCATCAAACAAAATCCTCTTTTGCCTGCAATATTTATATTTGGTCACAATTCATGGTATTTACAATGAAATTTGTACACACTTATAGCCTACTAAATCAATATTTGGTCTTGTTTTCCAGTAAAAAAAACATGTAAACACGTGTGTAGAGATACATTTTAATCTATACATTTAAAATATGTAAACATGTAGAGATAAATACAAATAAATAACATTTATATAAGATAAACATTTTAATTTTTCTTACTCTTTAGAATTTTGTTTTAAGTATAAACCTCACTAGATTTGATTAGATTTATGCTTAAAACAAGATAAATACAATTTGCCAATGGGGTAAGATTAATTCAAGATGCATTCTTTGAAAACTATATACTGCAACTGAAATGAAACTAAATGATGTCAGACTGGATCGAAATGAGCCAAGTGTCATCAAATGTATCCTTCAACCTTCAAATGACCATATTAGTAAACGGCTCCATGCAGTGTTGTCCTTTCTCAGTTGAGTAATGCAGACAAGCAGTGGTCAAAAACACAAGCACTTCCCCTTAACAAACCACTTGCTGCCCAGAGACTGTGCTGATGAACGGCCATGACAGAGAGAAGATGTCAATCAATTCATCACACTGTGGCGATGGGCGGATTATGACTAGCAAGGGCCCCGGTGCCAATTTTCTTTTAGGACCTCCTAAAAGAAGTCAAACTCACAGCATGGATGTGGTAAAGAAACCACTCAACCGAAACGCGTTTGCTGAACAGGCACTGTCCTTAAAGAGACATACATAATGTTAACTCAATGTAAGTACTACAAATTATGCATACAAAATGCATATATTTACAGGGACCATTATAAATATATAAATATTTTAACTTCATCAAACACTTTAAATATTTATGAATTTTATGAATTTATGAATATCTTTTCTATCTCATCTGAATGATGGGGTGCATTCCATTCAGAAGTGATCATCCCTATTTCTTTTGTTTCAGTAAACCTGTAATTATATCTAACTTCAAGCATTTAAAACAATTTAAAACTTCCAGACAAGATTTAGTCAGACCAACATTATAGTTTGTCTTGACAAACTTTACGTATCTAGTTTAATAAGTAGTTCTGAACCACACAAAATAAAATATTTATTTTTTCCCAACCACCTAAGCCAAGTTATTTTTTGTAATGTAGGGCAAACATGCAGTTATAGCAATGAATAGTATAATAAACGTTTTTGTTCGACAGCCCTTTTACACAAAGAATAAAGCTTAACCATATAAAGCCCTTCCTTGCAAGATAAGACCCTTCCTCTCTGAACATGCCACACAGCTTCTTGTTCAGTCACTTGTCATAACTAGACTGGACTACTGTAACGCTCTCATTGCAGGCCTTGCTGCACGTGTAATTAGACCCCTGCAAATGATCCAGAATGCAGCATCACGTCTGGTCTTTAATGAACCAAAGAGAGCGCATGTTACACCACTCTTTGTCTCACTTCATTGGCTGCCGGTTGATGCACGGATCAAATTCAAGGCTCTGATGCTGGCATACAAAACAGTCACTTGGTCTGCTCCAAAATTATTTCTGCAGAGCTACACGCCCACCAGAAGCCTGTGGTCGGCTAAGGAACGTCACCTTATTGTACCAACACAAAAAGGCACCAAAAAACTTTCCCAGACTTTCTGCTTCATCGTACCACATTGGTGGAATGACCTTCCAAACTCCATCCGTGAAGCTGAATCACTTTCTGTCTTCAAAAACAGCTAAAAACACATCTTTTTCACAAGCACTTCACCAGTCACAAAAATAAAATACAAAAAATCTTGTGCAAATTAATCTGTTTATTAATACTACTATTCTGATGCTAGTGGAACTTTGTAATATGTCACTTTTTCTCCTTAAGTCTCCTTAAGATGATTCACATATATGTTCCTATTTTGGATAAAAGCATCTGCCAAATTAATACATGTAAATGTAATCAAAATCAGCAAAGATTTCACATTAAAAAGATGAGTGCATCAAAACAGCTATTTTGGAAAATTATATAACAAGCTCTTCTACTTCCAGTACAGCATGAAAACTTTCACCAGGAGACAGTAGACATCTCATACACATTGTGATGATGACGTAGAAGCTTTAGAATGTAATGTATCAAATATGATACGCATGGCATTATAAGGTTAAAGAGCTGCTCTAAAAATGTATTTATATATAGAAAGGCAATAGGATCGTATAAGAGGGCTGGGGGCCCCTCATAGTCACAGGGACCTGTTGAGGGGGCATTGAATAAGCTGTGGGGCCCACATATTTACAACCTGGTCTCATAGTGAATACATGACTTACATTTTTGCAAAACTTGTTATATGTGTCTCCAGGTACAATTCCCTGCCGTTTCCAGGAGAAATGAACATTAGAAGCATGACAGCAACTGTGTGTTTTATTCACTTTCACTCAAATCATGACTTAAATGGCTGATTATAACTTTATAAAATACTAATTTCTCTCTCTATTACTCAGAACCTGCTATTTTATGATGTCGAAACACTTTTACTCAAACACCTCTTTTGAAAAACAAAAAATGTTATGCTTTTATTACAGACTCACCTACATATAGATACTTATTCCAACACATATAGCTTGCGTGGTAGTTCACTTGATTGGCCGTTGGACTAAAGAGTCAAGGCCAGGCTTGAACTCAAGCTGACAAGTGACATTACAGTCATGGAAGCGGCATGAAATGTGGTGGTTGTTTCAGATCATGAGCTTTTGCGTTTTGCTTCTGCATTTTAAAACACTATTGGTTAGATTTAGGCATTGATTTGGGAAGTATGTGTGTTTTTTAAAACATCACATTTATATTTTAAACCACTATTGGTTAAGTTTAGGCAGTATTTGTTAGATTAGAGAGGTATGTTTTAAAAATAAAAAAAAACATGTCTGAATATGACACCATTTTACTTGCTTTTAGCACCCACAGCTGGACATTTAACTGGAAACCTGCAGTCAAATATCTTGGTTACTGTTGTAACCTCTGTTCCCTGATGGAGGGAACGAGACATTGTGTCGCTGTAGTGATATTTGAGAAAAGGCCAATGAAAATTGGCGAGTGGAATTTGCATGCCACTCCCCTGGACATACGGGTATAAAAGGAGCCTGCTTGCATTCACTCATTCAGGTTTGTGCTGAGGAGCCGAGACAGAGTACTTACAATGGGAATAGGTCGCATCAACTGTATAAACCTTTTCTCTGTCTTTTAAAAAAAATGATAATTCACTTAGCTGGGACCAAGACATATTCGCGCCGGGGAAGGTGAAAAGGACACCGTGGAGACCACATCCAGCCCGAAGGGAGGTTAACCTGTGGAGAATACATCACATGGACTTACCAACTGGGAAGTACCACACATGGAAAGGAGACCCACGGTAGTTACTACCTGGAAGGGAGGAGCTCTACAAGCGCAACGACTGGTGGCAGAGCAGAGCTGCCCAAAGGAAGACACAGGTTTACCGTGGAAAACACCTCATATGGGATTACCGACAGGGAACCACCACATATGGAGCACCTATCCCAAATACAGGGGCTGACCAGACAAGACATACTTCACGAGTACTGGGCCTGGCATTGAATTCCTTTGCCGAATTTGCTTGCCACCAGGTGCTGGATGAGGAAAGACATCAAGGGTTTGCCTGGCCCTGGAACTAACGTGGACAAAAAAGTGCATGTTATCACCTCAGGGAGGGGAAAGGCGCTGAGTGCAAGCGGTAGACCCAGTCAGCTGGCTGCATATTTACCTGTTCGTTCCCACTAACACACGGGATAAAACTGGCTCAACGTAGAGATTGTAAAATCTCACAAAGGTATTGGGTGTCGCCAGCCTGCTGCTCTAAAGATGTTTGTTAGAGAGGTGCCTTTCATCAGGGCCCAGGAGGATGCCACACTCCTAGTGGAGTGTGCTCATACTCCCAGGGGCACAGCGCGCCCTGGGCCTGGTATGCCAAAGCAATGGCATCCACGATCCAGTGGGCAATCCTCTGTTTGGACACAGCCTTCCCCTTCTGCTGTCCTCCAAAACAGACAAAGAGCTGCTCAGAGCATCTAAAGCTCTCTGTGCAGTCCAAGTAAACATGCAAGGCAAGTACCAGACACAGCAACGACAAGGCTGGCTCTGCCTCCTCCCGGGGAAGTGCTTGCAAGTTCACCACTTCATCCCTAAAAGTGGTAGTGGGAATCTTGGGCACATAGCCTGGCCAGGGTCTCAGGATTACGTGATAGTATGTCAGACTGAACTCTAGGCACGTATCGCTGGCAGTAAACGCCTACAGGTCCCCAAACCTCTTGATAGAAGTGAGCACTTTCAATGAGAGGGCTTTCAGCTCGACTGACTCCAGGGCTCAAACGGGGCTCTCTGTAGGCCCAGCAAAACTACAAATAAGTCCCACGAGGGATGAGGATAATTCAGCCTCCTGGCGCCTCTAAGGAACCTGATCAGGTCGTGCTTCCCCAAGAACTTACCGTCTACCACATCATTGTGTGCTGCTATGGCAGAGGGGGATAGCTGCTCCTCTAACCTCTCCTGCTGGAAGGAAAGCACCGACCTGACTGTGCATCTCTGTGGGTCTTCACCTCGGTAAGAACTCCAATTCATGAACAGGCGCCCCTTCAAGGCATACAGGCGCCCCTTCCATACTGCCGGTGGAAGCCCAATTAGATATACCTCATCCCGTCCAGGGGCCAGACATGGAGGTTCCAGAGGCCTGGGAATGGGTCCCAAATTGTGCCCCGTCCATGAAAAAGGAGGTCCTTCTTCAGGGGAATTTGCTAGGGAGGGGCTGTCGCTAGGAGTGTGAGCTCCAAGAACCAAGTCTGGGTGGGCCAGTGTGGTGCCACCAACACAACTTGTTCTTCATCCTCCCTGACTTTGCAAAGAGTCTGTGCAAGCAGGCTCACTGGGGAAAACGCATATTTGTGCAGGCCCTGGGGCCAGCTGTGTTCCAACATGTCCGTGCCAAGCGGGGCCTCGATCAGGGAGTACCATAGAAGGCAGTGGGTAGATATCTGGGAAGCAAACAGGTCTACCTGTGCTACTCCAAATCAGCTGGACCACCTGGGGGTGGAGTCTCCACTCTCCTCTGAGCATCACCTGGTGATTGAGTTTGCCTGATGGGAGTGGCCCGCAACGAATTCAGTCACTGCTGACTTCAAAGGAGGAGATGGCAGGTGAGTTGGGACATGCTACGTGAGTATAAACCGCCTAGGCGATTTATAAATGCTACAGTCGCCATGTTGTCCATCCAGACTAACACATGTTTGCCTTGGATCAAATGGCCAAAACCACAGCCAGAGGCCAGAGGCTGTGTGCCCATTACAAACAGCACCCCAGCCTCACAGTAGGACACATAGGTTGTGACAACAACACTTGTTCTAGGGGGACCCCTGACCGTAGAAATGCAAGGTCTGTCCAAGGGCTGAACATGCGGTGAAATATCGCTGTGATAGCCACGCGATGCATACCGTGGCGCCATGCCCATCTCACCATCGGCTGAGGTGTCTAAGCACCAGGTACCTGTGTGCACACAATCAATTTTGAGAGTGAGCTAGAATCAGCCAGTCATCGAGATAATTGAGGATGTGGACACCCACTTCTCTTAGCAGGGCAAGGGCTGCCTCTGCAACCTTCGTAAAGATGCAAGGTGACAGGGACAGACCGAAGGGGAGGACCTTGTACTGGAATACCCAACCCTCGAAGGCAAACCAAAGAAACGGTCTGTGATGAGGCAAAATCAAGACATGAAAGTATGCATCCTTCAGGTCTCTAGTGTAAATGAACACTAGAGGTTCTACAACAAATGTGTGTTCTATTCACAGTTTATACTGGTATGCCCAACCCTCAAAGGCAAACAGAAGAAACGGTCTATGATGGTAAAATCAAGACATGAAAGTTCGCGTCCTTCAGGTCTACCATTGCAAACCAATCTTGATGCCGGATGCATGACAGAATGCTTTTCTGCATCAGCTTTTTGAACAGGAGCTTGTGCAGGGCCCAATTTAAAGCTAGCAGGTCTAAGATTGGCTGCAACCCACCACCTTTTTGCGGTATGATGAAGTAGGGGCTTTAAAACCCCTTCTTCATCTCGGCTGGAGGGACAGGCTCCATCGTGTTCTAGAAGGACTGCAATTTCTGGACGCAGAACAATAGCTTCTTTGCCTGCTACCAAGGTAAAACAGACACCATTGAACCTGGGCGGGCGCCTGGTGAACTGAATTGCATAGCCAAGTCGGATCATCCTGACGAGCCAGCGTGATGGGTTGGAAAGCACTAACCACACCTCCAGACTCTGTGCAAGGGGCATCAAGGGGACAATCATACTTGACATACCTGTAGATGGGGCCTCACAGCAGGTGGGAGCAGGAGCCCTCATATCCCGAACCCACCGTACGATCGGTCTGCGACCGGTCGGTCAGCAGACGGTCTGCTGGGCATCCTCGTGGCGCATTGCATATGCCTGTTCATTGATATGTGAGTGTCGCAGCTGGGTGTGCGAAGGCGGAGGACTCGTGTCCGCAGTGCCCCTGCTGCGAGTGTTCGATGTACAGCTGTCGTGACAACAACGGCCATAGGCAGCAAGTGTGTGACCCAGAGGATGAGAAAACACGAAAATGAAAATGAAAGTACTGGTGCCCCCTGGGCAAGTGGTGAAATCAAAGAAAAACAGGACAAAAGATTCTCATCCCGGCCCTCCACCGGGGATGGAGTGGTCTGTGTACCACCTCCTGGTTTACAAAAGGTCTCCTCACCCCGGGTCGCCCGTCTCAGGGACGCTTCGAAGCCCTCCTGGCTGAGTGCGTCATCTTCATGTGGGAGGCTCTATGCTGGGGCCGAGCCGTCGGCTCTGCTGCCGTAGGTGGATGAGCTCTGTGATGAGCAGATGGTGTGCGGGATCTCGGCGGCCCGTAGTTTGAATCACGCTGAAGCAGGATGGCCTCCATCTGTTTCTTAACTGCAGAGAACTGATGGGCAAATTCCTCGACAGTGTCACCAAACAGGTCACCTTGAGAGATGGGGGCATCAAGAAAGCAAACCTTGTCAGCGTCCCTCATCTCTGCAAGGTTGAGCCACAAGCGGCGCTCCTGGACTACCATAGTGGACATTGCGTAGAAAACATGAACCATCCACAAACTCTGTCTCAGCGTGACTACGACCCATAAACAGAAAGGCATCTTTGAAAAGATGCTTTCTGCCAGTGCTTACTATTTTAGAGAAAGTAAACTCTTTAATGTGGCTGCTGAAGCACCTAGGGGCGTTCCCTGCACTTATCTGTGCGAGAAGGGAGAACTCGCTGTAAAATGCGCCTTATATCTAACAGCCTAGCACTCATAGAGGTGAAAGGAACACCAGTGGAACAGCATTCACGCTGATTGGCTCAGAAGAACAAATCTGAATGAGCGAATGCAAATCCTTTTGCACCCGTATGTCTGGGGGAGTGGCACACAAATTCCACACGCCAATTTTCATTGGCCTTTTCTCAAAAATCAGAGGTCATTGGGGCTCCCATGTTCGACCCCTTGTGTCACAACATTGAAAGAATATCGAGTGAGTGACAAATAGGGAACGTGAAATGCAGCACGTAAATTGTTAGTTTCAAAAATGTTGTCATGTTCACATAAGTTTCATGAGACCAGGCTGCATATTTAAGCATATATAAACATATGTTTTTTAAAGTTGAGCACTGGCCCCATTGACCCAGTCCGTAATTTAACCTACGAGTGGCGGACAGAGACCAAATACAAGAGCACTTTCCTCTCTCTTCAGGCTGGTCGATTATAAAGCACTTCCAGATTATTTTGAGGTTATTAAAACTAGGATGATATCATGGAGCATAGTAATGCAATTTACACACATTAAAACTCGCATCACACATTGATAACCAAATTTAATAGACCAGAATAATCTAACATTTATCGAATGTGAAAAGGATAGCCCACTTTGAAAACCAGATCCCATATCTTCAACTGGGAAAATGCAGCAGGGATGCAAATGCAAACCATACACTAAATCTTATCATGCAACAATCCATAACAAGTAAATCTATAGCGATGACCTGCAAGCACACACACAAAAACACATATACACACATGGTTTTTGTTTTCAATGTCAAATTTATTTCACCGCAGGAAGTGAGGTGTGTATCAGTGCAGGCGTGACCTGTCTTAGTGTAGAGTGCAGAGATCAAGAGGCGCTGGTAAAATTTATTACTTACTCTTCTTTGATGACAGCCACCCTCCATTTACTGACAGTAGTAATAAATGGGCATCATACAACAAGCTGACCCCAAACATTCATCTGGAACATTCTTTATATCCTTCACCTCTGCTTGTTTGGAAATGCTTTTTGTTTTTAAAGGATATCATGATGTCAAATACAACATTAACCAATAATAATGCTCACATTAAAACACATTGATCGGATATTTTGTTAACACTCTACAATATGGCTCTTTTGTTAGCATTAGTTAATGAATATGGAATAACTTTAAGCCTTTATTATCTTGGTTAATAGTAATTTATACATTTACAATTGTGTACTGTATGCTCATAATGTATTAATTGCTACCGTATACAACGTTCAATGTAAAAAATCTATTAATATGTTAAAATTAACATTAAATGAGAATGAAGAAGTGCTGTAAAAGTATTGTTTATTGTTAATACATATTAAAGGAAAAGTTCAACAAAAAATGAAAATTATCTCATCATTTACTCACCCTCATGCCATCACAGATGTGTATGATTTTCTATCTTCTGAAGATATTTCAGCTCTGTAGTAGCCAGAAATTTGAAGCTCCAAAAGCACATAAAGCCAGCATAAAAGTAATCCATACGACTCCAGTTGTTAAATCCATTAGACTTTAGAAGCGATATGATAGATGTGGTTGAGAAAAAGATTAATATTTATTACTATAAATCTCCACTTTCAAACAGCGCTCTTCTCTCCAAAGAGTTCTTTAGTTTTTGGTGATTCACATTCTTTGTGCATTTCACCACTTATTGGGCAATTTATAGTAAAAAAGGACTTAAATATGGATCTGTTTTTCACCCACACCTATCATATCACTACTGGACACGTGGATTTAACCACTGGAGTCGCATGGATTACATTTATGCTGCCTTTATGTGCTTTTTTGAGATTCAAGCCACCATTAACATGAGATATTCTTCTAAAAATCTTTGTTTGTGTTTAGCAGAAGAAAGAAAGTCAAACACATCTGGGATGGCATGAGGGTGAGTAGATGATAGAATTTTCAGTTTTGGTGAACTATACCTTAACTAATCTAGTTAAATAAATACAAATACAACTGAATTGTTAGTGTTAAGAATATTTCTTTTAAGAAATGTAAACCAAATTTAACCTGTTTTTGAGTATTTTTAATGAAGAGCATTTTGTTTTATTTTGTTTTGTAATGACAGGAAATCCAGATTTGAACTAAAACAAAACAAAAATTCACAAACCTACTTTGAATAACTTGGAAATATTTACAAGCATTTCCTCTGTTAATGCAATAATAAAATAAAAAAAAACATAGACATAGAATTAAAAAAGAAATGTAAAAAATAAAATAAATTACACTTGACCATCAAAATAAGGGTTGCGTCATCTCTTAAAAGTTATTGTTCTGAGTTTTCTATTGATAATCAGATGATCACTCTCTTTATTATCTTCACTTCCTCCATTGATCTGTAAAACAATTAACTGAATTTAATACACAACGACAACCCCTTGTTTTAAAAAAAATTAAACTAAAACGTCATATACTCACCATCGTGTTATGCCATATGACTTCCTTAGATGTTAGGCAGAATGTTTACTTAGTTCTCATTCACTTTCAATGTATGGAGAAAAAATATACAATGACAGTGAATGGTGACTGAGGCTATTAGTCCCTAACATTCCGCCAAACATCTCCTTTTGTGTTCCTTGGAAGAATGTAAGTCATATGTGTTTGGAACAACATGAGGGTGAGTAAATGATGACAGTTTTCATTTTGTATGAACTTTCCCTTTAAAACAAATTGATTATAAACCTACTTTGTTGAGTTGACATAATCTTATAACATGATTCTCATTCATTCATACATGCCTAATGTGTTTCTAATGCACTCTTACATGATTAATGCACAGGACACTTTACTTACAGGATGAGAGGGGATGTCTAGAGGGGATGAAAATTGGGTCGTGAAGAGCTTTCGTTTGGATCTCTTGGGTTTGTTGTTTTCACAAGGAATTTGCAGTTCCAGGGATTTAACATTCACCATGCTCATGATCTTCTTTGCTGAGGAAGGAGTTAAAACTTCGGTCATGCTGAAATATAGTATAAAACACATTTGGCAGAGCGCTCCAATCGATGCCATTGACTGAGTCTAAAATTAAGAGGCAGCGCTGACCTTTGCAGTGCTGACCTTTGCTCCCAAAGAGGGTTGGAGAGCTCTGGATAAAGTCATCAATTCTTTTTCTTTTTTCTCTTTCAGGCTGGCTGGAGATTCTTGCTGTTTTAATTGACTTGTCTTTTTGCCTTGCACTGTGGGAGTCTGGTAAGTTGTAAAAAACATAGAACACAACTAACAAAGTGCATTATTGATTAAACATTACAGAGAAAGGCTTATTATGCCACAGGCACATTAAAGGGATAGTTCACCCAAAAATTAAAATTCTCTCATTATTTACTCACCTCATGATATCCCAGGTGTGTATGAATTTCTTTCTTCACCAGAACACATTTAAAGAAAAATAGAAATATATCTCTGCT
This sequence comes from Xyrauchen texanus, assembly GCF_025860055.1. Classification (NCBI taxonomy): domain Eukaryota; kingdom Metazoa; phylum Chordata; class Actinopteri; order Cypriniformes; family Catostomidae; genus Xyrauchen; species Xyrauchen texanus. The sequence continues at coordinate 21,185,772 of NC_068315.1, forward strand.
CAGTAGTTTCTTAAAATGCAAGTGGATGGTGATCAGACTTTTGAAGCTTCAAAAATCACAGAACATAAACATCATCGATATGACTCCAGCAGTAAAAATCCAGAGCAAAATTAAGAGGCTAGCACTTTGAACTTTGTGCTCTTGACACAGTTTTATGCTTTAGTAGTAATTTAGTCATAATTAATCATAAACACATTGGTTGATTAGACATGCAGGGCTCGACATTAAGCATTGTCATGTGATTGTCCTCCGGACAAGTAAATTGGTCATTTACTTGTCCGAGTAAAAAAGTTACTTGTCCGGAAAGAAAAAATGAAAGAAAATATGAAAGATGGAAAAAAAAAAAGAAAAGCCTCCATCATCATCATTTAAACCTAATAGTGATTAAGAACACAGTGCAGAAAGAATCATTACTCACCCTCAAGCCTGTATGCATTTCTCTCTTCTGAGGATCACAAAATTATATTTTTGGGAGAATGTTAGTCACAGTCACTATTCATTGTTGCTGAATCTTTTTTTTCTCTCCATAAAATAAAAGTGATTTGAGACCGAAACTAACATTCTCCCTAACAACTCCTTTTGAGTTCCACGGAAGATAGAAATTCAGACTGGTTTGGAAAAACATAAAGGCAAGTAATGATGACAGAATTTTTCGTAACACTAGTTAGTTTCCATTCTTTAACATGACATAATGCATTAGATATTTTTGTAAAGTGTTACCAAACTTTCAATTTTTAGTAAATTATCTCTTTGAGAGTACAAGTCAATTCTCACCAGTTGCATTAAAAATGGCTGTTTAATATTGACAAAATGCATTGAAAAAAATTACAGATAAAATCCTGAGAACATTGCTGCTAAATCTGTTATGTTGTATATTCAAAACAGATATGCTAAAGATAGATAATACGTTTTAATTGTGTGTAATTTATTAATGTTATAGTATTATTATTATTATAATGTATATTGTACACATGGCAGAGAAAATACCTTTGATACATACATTAGATGGAGCTCTAAAAAGATGAGAGATGTAACAGATGCATGTCTGTTTCAAATGTTTCTCTTGACTTTACAGATGGTGTTATTACACAAAGCGTTTTTGCAATTTCTGCCTTTCTTGCTGTATTATGAGGGAGCGCCAAAATGTGATGAGACACATTTAGATTTCTCCAAAGTTGCGAATTTGTGATGAAGACAGCTTTGTTTTTTTTGTTTGTTTTTTTCTCCCCAAGTTGGAATGCCCAATTCCCAATGCACTCTAAGAACTCGTGGTGGCATGGTGATTCGCCTCAATCTGAGTGGCTGAGGACGAATCTCAGTTGCCTCCGCGTCTGAGACCGTCAATCCACACATTTTATCACATGAGCATGTGGAGGCTTCGCGCTATTCTCCGCAGCATCCACGTACAACTCACCGTGTGCCCCACTGAGAGCGAGAACCACATTATAGCAACCACAAGGAGGTAAACCCAATGTGACACTACCGTACCAATTGGTTGCTTAGGAAGCCTGAAAGGAGTCACTCAGCATGCCATGGATTCGAACTTAAGACTCCAGGTGTGGTAGTCACAGTCTTTACTTGCTGAGCTACCCAGGCTCCTGAATACAACTTTGTCTGTCTGATCCCATTCTTATAAACAGAAGCAATATGTTTATCGCATCGCTTGCTTATAGAGACGTGGTACAACACCATTCGCATGTCCAATTGACAGGTTTATACCCGTTTTTAAATATGTAAAATCAGTAAATATGCGCTTCCTCACTGCTCGCACTCACAAGCTGCTGAACGCTGCATGAGTGTAGGCGAGAGGGAGACACGATAAAGGGAATTCCCCGAATTTTGAAAGTGAAACAAGCGGGAATGATCTGCTATTTAGCTAACATTCGTTAATGAGATTTTAATCAGGCTACTTGTCTGTTCGGGCAAGTAAAATTCTGGAGGGGGCTGACTGACTGAGAGTGAGAGATGCTTTGCCGAAGCAACGGTGCAAAACACAACATTAGAGATCTTTTATGTTATTATGAGAAGGGTAAAAATATTTTCGGTTCATTATGAAACTGTTGCAGGAATAATTAGACTATGATTAGACTGACCGCCACAGTCTAGGTAATTAATGAGAAACACTGAGAACCGGTATCTCTTACACAGATATAACTTTAGCTTCTAACAAGTTTCTTGTTTTCACTTGTGTTCAGGAAACTGGCCTATAAAGAGTTTATTAAGTAAAATAAAGGTTTCCAACAGTTTTGGATTAATATATATATATATATATATTCTCTATAGAAATTTCACTGACTTTTAATACCATGGAAGCCATTAGATCTTTCTATATGGTTTCTGTGTACCTCCATCCCTGGCCTCTTTCTCTTTCTGGCTGTACATCTGAGTTTGAGTGTGTCTGACTCTTCCTCTCCTGGTCTTCTGACATTCATTTGGTCAGTTTTAAGTGGGGTGACACTGACTTCCAGCTCAGGTTTGGGGAAGCGCTTGTCTCTTAGACACTTCGTGGAAAGGACAGAGGTGTCCTATACTGCCACCTGCTTACAGTAATCACCAACAAGTATACAGATATAATGCAACAGAATGCACAGCAACTGATTACCATACACACCAGAACTATTCCAATCTTTACATGCTGTTTGCATTTTGCATTGTCTGATATCACTCTACTGAACTCTTGTGTTGGACAAAACGTTCGCCTTCATTCTCTGCCTTCAAATTGAAGGCCATTTTTGGACTGTCGTCTTTCTGGCTTTCAGATTTAAGAAAATTTTTAAGAGATTTAAAAATATTTTTAATAATTGATTTATAGAATGTTAACAACATTTCTTAGTCTTTCCTTATCATGACATAGATGCAACAGAGAAAATCCCAATAATAACCAAGAAAAAACTAAGATTTGCATTGATTGTTACAATGCTCTATAGTTAAGTAGAAGAGTTACAAAATTAATCTTTTTATAGCCAATATATTCACCAAATGAAGGGATTTGTTTACATATATTTCACCATATGAGGTTTAATGAGAAATAAGGTTTATTATTTTTATTTCTCCTCTAGAGGCCACTGTTATAATGTAGAACAAGCCGTTCTAACTATAGATTCCTCCATAAAAAATAAATAAATAAAATAAATTAAAATAAATATATATATATATATATAAATTGGGTTGGGGAGTAACAGGATAATGTATTTAAAATACAAAATATAAGTAACTGTATTCCACTACAATTTAACAGTTACAATTTAAATTTGCAGTTTTTCCCAGTTTTTCTATTATTTCCCAAATATAGAGGGCATTAATTAACAGAATCAAAGAGGAAATCCTACATCTCAGAAACAACTGTAACTGTGTGCTGAATGGTGACAGTGTTCCTAGAGCGTAAGAAATTAAATCAGAGGAGTAATTGTAATTAACAGTTACAATTTTTAAATTAAAAAAGTATTTTGATTACTGAAGAGATTACTTTGCATTTTATTGTCATTTGTTTCATTTAATATTTAATCCTTTCAGATGAAAAACATTTATAAATATAAATGATGTGATCCGAAGTGCATTTGAACAGCAGTGAAACACTTTCTTATGACGTGTTACATTCATACGAGCAGACAGAGAAGAAAGTCTGAAGTAAGTTTGGAGCAGAAGAAATAGAAATAAACCTTGTGTGAATTGTCAGCTTTACGCCAAGCTAAAATGCTATTTTTAGCCATTTTACATTAACGTTACCAGGCACAAACATATTTTATTATCAAACAAATCCATGTTGGATCATAATTTATTTTTCTAGTAAGACCTTTGATAGTAGGGCAAATCATATTCTTGAAAATATATTTTTTTATTGTTTTCCTGTAACAAATATCTAAAAATCCTTAAAACAAGATAATTTTGATTTATCTTGTTTTAGAAACAACACTGCATGAGATATTTAGGTTTTTCAGAGAATGTATTTTTAACATGTGTCTTTTGTCTTACAGTACTGACAGAGTTTTTATAGTCAAAACAAGTGAAACAAATCTACTAGTGCTGAAGAAGTAATCCAAAGTATTTAGAATATGTTATTGACTTTGAGTAATCTAACGAAATATGATACAAATGACATTTTACAACATGTGTTCTGTAATCTGTAGTGGAATACATTTCAAAAGTAACCCTCCCAACCCTGTAAATATATATACACACACACACACACACACACACACACACACACACACACACACACACACACACACACACACACACACACACATATATATATTGCCTATTGCCATAGATTTTTGCAGATAACAAAAAGCAACCCTCTGCACCGATTCATTGGTAAATGGTAAAACCAAATAACTGGTCTTCCTCTATTATATATCGTAATTATATTAACCACCCTGATCTCTAGATATTGATATTTGAATCACCCATAAAAATAAAAAATAAACATATTGTTTGACTGCTAATCTTAACCACAGTCAGTGCACAGACAGAATAGAGTGATTATTTCAGAACTGAGCACTTTCAAAAGCAGACCACCATTTTAAAGCCTTGCTTAGGTCAGTGAAAACCTCTTTTCTGGTCTGCTATGAATATTCTTACACAGTTGTGTTATTCCTCCTGACGGCAGGTCACTTGAAAAGCTGGAATAATATTAACCCAGGAACCTGCTGCGTAAATAAATTACTACTCTGGGCTAAATCCTCCCCTCTAACCTGGGATAAAGAAAATAACGAGGCATGGATAGAGAGATGAAAAGGCTGATCCCATTACCAGCTCCAGATGCAGCCAGCCATGCTGGTTGCCCGCTAGTCGCCTGTCGCCTGGGCCACTCTCTCCTCTTCCCCCACGGCTCCATCATCCCCTTTTCCTGCCTCCTTTCCTGCTTATCATCTGCCTGCTCCTCATTAGGCAGCTGAAACCTCAAAAGAAATAATTTGCTATTACTGCCAGCTTCCTACAAAGTTATGAAGTCAGGGGGATTAAAGAGTTCTAGGTTCTTAACTTTGTGCTTTCCACAGGTCTGCTCTGCTCCTCCTGGGGTTTACCATAGACACCAACACTTTCTTTCTGACACATCACCTGCAGATTTTCCAGAGCTAAGAAGAATAGTGAGATGTTTGTGGTGTTTAGCTTCAGTTGAGGTGAGACACATTGTGTTTACATGTGCAGTTATATTTGAGCAGGTTTTTCGCATATTTGAACTGTAGTTTAAATCTGTCTGTCCAAGTATTCATGATACAATGCATATTTGAAGGATATCAATTGTGAAAGTGCTGGTAATACACATCACCTCAATCTTTTGGAGCATAACAAGGAGGCCAATTGATAAAAGGAAAAGAAAAATCTCAGCTCTGTTGGTCCATTCAATCAAGTGTATAGTGGTCAGACCTTTGAAGGACCAAAAAATAAATAAAGGCAGCATAAAAGTAATCCAGACACAAGTGGTTAAATCTTTTTATTCAGAAACTATATGGTTGGTGTGGGTGAAAAACATCAATATATAAGTCCTTTTTTACCATAATTATCCACCTTTAACCAGCCCCAACCAGTAGGTGGTGATATGCATGAATAATGTGAATGGCCAAAAAAACTAAAGAAAAAAGTGAAAGTGGAGATTTTTGAGTTTAATGTTGATCTGTTTCTCACCCACATCTATCAAACTGCTTCTGAAGACATGGATTAAACCGCTGGAGTCATATGGATTACTTTTATACTGAATTTGTACTTTCTGGCCCTACGAAGTTCTGGCCACCATTTACTTGCATTGTATGGACAAACAAAGCTGAGCTATTTTTCAGAAGAAAGAAAGTCATTCACGTCTGGGGTAGCATGAGAGTAAATGATGAGAGAATTTTTATTTTTGGGTGAACTATCCCTTTAACGTGAATTCATGCTTGATGAATCAGAATTACAATTCCATTATCTAGGTCTATTAATCTGACCTATCAAAAATCGTATTAGCATTTACACAACATTTAAAAAGTTGTTTCAGTCCAACTAAAATCTTACTTTTAAAGTGCATGTAAAAGCACTGAGTGTAACTGCATTGTGTTGTCTAGTAGAGATCAGTGTTGGGGAAGCTACTTTAGAACTTTGAGTTAGTAAATCCCCAACACTAGCACATTGAATTAGAATTAAAACAGACTTAAATCACCTTCGGTTATGGATTTAATCTCATTCAGATTGACCTCCATCAATTCTTCTTGATCTGTCTGTGTGGACTCTTTATTTAAGATTGCACGTATCTGCTCTGGCAAAATATCTGCAAACAAAATCGATCTTACTAAGGACAAAATGTAAGCCGATTTGTCACTAAGGACAAAATATAAGCCGATTTTGTTAACACCAAATGGTACTATGGGAAAAAAAGGGGTTTTAATTAAAATACATAGTGGTTACCTTCACAAGTTGTTTAGCAAAGCAGCATCTTTTCTTTTTCTTTGGTATGGTTAGATTGTACCTATGAGTGAAAAGAAACTTCATAATCCAGCCATCTCAGAAATGATAGCATCACACTGAGAAAGGCTGAGGAAAAAAGAGGCAATCACATGCTTTGTTTCCATCGAAATATTTTTGCATTTTTAAGCACATTTCTAAAAACTTGACTTATGAATTGTTGCGCATTTCCATCCAGTACGTAATGTGCATTATTATGAGGGAGACGCCTCGTCTTGATGGAGCAGCTGAATGACCTCTACCTGCTTTGGGGACAGCTTTATTTGCAAGATTGGAGCAAGTATCTTATGTAAATGCATCCAAGAGACACCGCAGAATAAGTGTAATATCTGATATAATGTGGGCTGAAATAGCTGCGATGCCAAAACACTGACAGTTTCTTTTCGAGCGAGATCATTCTCCATCTCATTTATTCTCTCCTCTGTCTCATCTCATGCCTTACAGATCTCATTCTCTGCTAGCAATCTCACTACATTCAGAACCTCCTCATGCTAGTTCAGTTTGCTCAACGTTTGCATGAGTTTGTCAAGCAGAATTTTCCAGCAATCATCTTTGGAGTCCTACTCCTGTTCATCCAGCCTCCCCTGCTGCTCTTTCAGAGCAGTCAGCTCTTTCAACTGCTCAGAGTCACTTCTTATTTGGGCCATGGCGAGCTTCATATCGGCTCAGTTAGTTCTGGTACTCTTGTGTCTGGGCATCTCGCTCACGTCTAAGCTCACATTTTCTCTCTGGTCTGGCTGAACTCCTGTGCTAGGTTATTGATCTGTCTGTCCTTCTCCTGAGATAACTCCACCTTCATCTTGCATTCATGAGGGAGAGTCTCAGTTTGGACACGTGAGAGCTGGTAGGCACTGAGGTCCTAGCGTAAGGATTCAATGGTTTGGACTTACTGCAAGACTCTTCTTGATGTTCCTTAATCAAAGCTTTGGCTGCATCAAGTTCTTCTGAAAGTAATTGGCCATCTTGGTCTGACAATTCCATCTGTATAGTTTGAGCTTTGAGCTTTATCGGCTGCTTGCTGAAGTAGATGCAGCTCATTGGCAAGAGCTTTGTTCTCTTTTGTGACTTTGATGACCTCTGCTCGCTCTATTACCAGGGAGGAAACAACAGTTTCATGTGTATGCATCTGCTTTGCCAGTCTATCAGAGAGATAACACTTTTTTCTCAAGTGAACACTGCTCAAGGTTACATTCATTCGGCTGGTCGTCTTTCATTTTGAGTTCTTGCTGGAGCAGTTGAATTTCCTCTGATTTAATTTCTTCCACTCTAGGAACACTGTCACCATTCAGCACACAGTTACAGTTGTTTCTGAGATGTAGAACTTCCTCTTTGATTCTGTTAATTAATGCCCTCTATATTTTGGGAAATAATAGAAAAACTGGGTCATTATTGTCAACAATAAAATAAAATATGTTTGTTTTATGTACAGTGGCCTCTTCAGTATTTGGATACTTAAAGGGAATAGTTCACCCAAAAATGAAAATTCTCTCATCATTTACTCTTTCATCGGCTGAACACAATCAAAGATTTTTAGAAGATTTCTCAGCTCTGTAGGTCCATTCAATGAAGTTGAAAGGGTGTTCAAATTTAAAGCTCCAAAATCAACAAGAAGGTAGCATAAAAGTACTCCAAACAACTATTTTTTTCTATAAATTCTCCTCTCTACTAAGTCAATCTGTAATTCACTTCTCCTTCTACTGTTTTTGGTGAAACACATTATTCGAGCATATCGCCCCCTACTGGGAAGGGAGGATAATTTATGATAAAACATGACTTAAATATAGATTTTTTCACCCACACCTATCATATCATATCTGAACACATGGATTTAACAACTGTAGTCATATGGATTACTTTTATGCTCCCTTTATGTGGATTTTGGAGCTTCAAAATTTTGCCACCCATTCACTTACATTTATGGATCTACAGAGCTGAAATTTTCTTCTAAAAATCTTAATTTGTTCTGGTGAAGAAAGAAAGGCATACATATGTGGGATGGCATGAGGGTGAGTAAATCATGAGAAAATAAAAATGTTTGGGTGAACTATCCCTTTCACACTAAAGTCATACTAAAATGTCCGACGTCATTGCATTAGAAACAAAATATCCAACCAAGTGGTATCTGCAAACAAATTATGTCAGACCATTTCTCTGAAAATATATTTTTTTTAATGAACATTTACTTTTAACAAACTGTGGCTGGTTACATGAAACTGTTCTAGACTAGTCTTATAAGTTAGATAGGTCTTAACTTTTTCAGTCAGTTGCATACAAAGTTAGATCTGTCCAATTTGAGACCAAAATGTAAGACAGCATAACTCTAGGCTAAAATTTTCAGCAGCCACCCAATCAAAATATCACTGCAGAACTTATAAACTGCAGAATGCGAGACGAATATTTAATGATATTCATCTCGTGTTTGGCGATTTACATCATCACCCTTTCTGAAATGCATCACGATTTCAACAATAAGTGTGATATTTTGACAAAAATGTTATAGTTTAAAGTTACTGTAAATAAACTATTATTGGAAATCTATTGGACATGAGTAAACTCAGAATATTATAACTAGTCCAATAAATAATAATAAGGTGTTAATTAAATAAGTTAGTTTAGTTTGATTCCACATACCATTAATCTTACAGTTCAATTAATATCCTTTTGTTTTAAACATTGCCCACCATATCTACACAGTTTAATCAAAAAATACATTACTTACATTACACATGAGATTCTTTCTTCTGCAGAACACAAATTAAGATTTTTAGAAGAATATCTCAGATCTTTTGGTCCATGCAATGCAAGAGAATTGTGATCAGATCTCAGACAGTCCAAGGAAGCGAAATGATAGGTGTGGATGAGAAACAGATCAATATTTAAGTTATTTTTTTATGTAAATCTACACTTACACTTACACATTCTGCTGTGGAAGTTACTTTCACTTTCACACTCAGCCACCTACTGGTTGGGGCTGGTCAAAGGTGGAGATTTATATTTACATCATATCGCTTCTGAAGATATTGATTTGACCCCTGGAGTCACGTAGATTACTTTTATGCTGCCTTTATGTGTTTGAAGAGCTTCAAAGTTTTGTTCACTATTCACTTGCATTGTATGCACCTACAGAGCTGAAATATTCTTCTAAAAATCTTCATTTGTGCTCAGCATAAGAAGAAAATCATACACATCTGGGATGGCATGAGGGTGTGTGAATGATGTGAACATTTTCAGTTTTGGATGAACTTTCCCTTTAAGTGTCCAAGTACTCTTTGGGGCCACTGAATCTCCTGTTGGTTAAAAGCTCAAAGTTATTAATAAAACGAGAAAGAGATTCTACAATGAAGACAAAGTATGACTGAACTCAGGTTAGCATATGCAATCCTAAACTTACATCTTTAGTAGCTGCCTCAACATTTTGGTCCAAAGCACTCATGCTTGATCATGACATCTTTCTCCTGACAGATTGACATGAGATCTCGAAATCTCTTTCTGGTATATATATTTCTAAAGGGGGCAAAAAACAAACACCACACACAAGAAGACATGCAGTCCATGTAAACAACAATCAATTACCAATTAACTTCAAATGTTAAAAGGGAAACATCAGTTAGGTTTTACCCTATTTGCCTAGAAGCTTTTCACATTGCAAGAGCAGAATAAAAAGAAAACGCCATTACTTCGCCACAGCGCTTGGTACTAAAACAGCTCTTGCCACAGAAATTCTTGAGAGAATCAATGTCATATTGAAAATACCCAATATTTTAAATACAATATTTTATTAATGGATTACAAGAGCACGACAGAAAATGTACAACCCAGTCTGTCAAAGTGACAGATTATGATTATTTGCAGTAAATGAAGAAGAAAGTTCTTCCCCTTTACAGAAATGGAACACACCCTTAGTTTTAAGACTGAGAAGTTGTTGGCTTTTGTGAAGCTCCTTGGTCATCTCCTGCAGCTGTGTCTTCAGAAGGCTGACTGTGAGTGAGTCAGGGACGTTTGTCAGGCACGTCTGTACATTCTCTGAATCTCCCTTTATCTTAAGCAGATCATCTCGCATTGCCTCGATCATGCTGTACAAAAGCTCAAACTTATCCTCCTTGAATAATGAAAGGGAGAAGAAATTAGATTTTCCAGTGCCATGTGTTCTATTATTAGTCTTTTCTGCTTTAAATAGCTTCAGTATATCATTATTTAAAAATGTGTGCAGATGTGGTCTGTTGGTTCCCAACACACTGTGTTCCCAAGAATACAAAACACTTACACCATTAGCAAGCTTTAAGTGGCGTTCACACATTGTTGCAACAAAGCGACAAGATTGTCGTGGCCAGTGATGCAGCAAAATTGAGAAGTTTAATTTTATACAAATGAGCAGTGGTGTGAAGTGCCGACTACTAATAGGGATGAAGGGCACACAATATCCGTCTCCAGTAAGATACTACAGTTGAGTGCAGGCCAGGTGAAGGAGAAGTTAATGTTACTGTGAGCAGTTTCACTGTTATATATGATTTGCATATGCCCATATGGAGGGATGTAATTATAAAATGATGCATGAAAACTGTGTCAAGCTGTAACGGTTACCCTGTCTTGTCTCACTGTTGCCCTTTGTTTGTAATTTTGTCACTTTTGTTATTCCTTAGTTTTCACTTTTGTCACCCTTGTACCTCCGTAGTCTTCCTGTCAGCCCTCGTGTTCACTGTTCATTGTTTTCACCTGCCCTCGTTAAGTTTGCCATTTGCTTCCCTCATTATCTTGTTTGGTGTTCTGTTTGTTCATTGGCCCCTTAGATCTATGTTCATGTGTATATATATCCTGGTTTTTGGTTTAGTCCCTGTCTTTCGTTGATTGTTTGTGAACGTGGTTGTGTGTAAGTGATGTTCGTTCCCATGCCTGTGTTCCCAGTTCCAGTGTTTTCGTGTTTTGTTTTCATTTTTGCCCATCGTGGTAGTTTTGTTTGTTCATCTCTGTTTGTTTCCATTCGTTTAAATAAAGTTAACTGCACTTGGATCCTCAACCTTTGTCAGCCTCAGTCCTCTTTCGTTACAGAACGAAAGACTACACCATGGATCCAGCAGTATTACGCGCCAGATACCACCTGCTCTGCCTGAGGCAAGAGGACCGTCCTATTGAGGCCCACGTCCGCGACTTCCTTAAACTGGCGGCTGTTGCGGACTTCTCAGACTCCTCCCTGGTGGTCTTCTTCAGGGAAAACCTGAGTGGCTGGCTGAAGGAGCGGCTGCCGCCGGCATCACGCGGCTGGACTCTCTGCGAGCCTGAAGTCACGCCGACCAGGAACAGCGTTCCAGCATCGCCAGTCGCCTCCCATGAGCCAGTGCGGCCCACTTCGTCTGCCCGGAGGAGGGAGAGAAGACGGGCTTCCGCCTCCCGGCCCGCGCTTGCCCCGGTCTGCGAGCTAGAGCCCACGCATGTCACGGTGAGCGAGCTAGAGCCCACGCATGTCACTGTGAGCGAGCCTGAGTCCTCGTCAGCCACGGTGAGTGAACCTGAGCCCTCGACCATCCCCGAGCCAGCGCCAGTAGCCTCGACCGTCCCTGAGCCAGCGCCTGTAGCCTCGACCGTCCCTGAGCCAGCGCCTGTAGCCTCGACCGTCCCTGAGCCAGCGCCTGTAGCCTCGACCGTCCCTGAGCCAGCGCCTGTAGCCTCGACCGTCCCTGAGCCAGCGCCAGTGGTCGAGCCCGTCCTAGAGCCAGCGCCTCCCAAGTCTCAAGTCTCTTGAGTCTTCCAGGGCTCCTCCCGAGCTTTCCAGAGCTCCGCCTTCCGAGTTTCCTGAGCTTTCCAGAGCTCCGCCTTCTGGGCTTTCCAGAACCCCGCCTTCCGAGCTTCCTGAGCTTTCCAGAGCTCCGCCTTCCGGGCTTTCCAGAGCTCCGCCTTCCGAGCTCCTTGAGCCTTCCAGAGCTCCACCTCCCGAGCTTTCCAGGGCTCCGCCCTCCGAGCTTCCCAGGGCTCCGCCCCTCAAGCAACCCGAGCCTTCCAGGGCTCCGCCCCTCAAGCAACCCGAGCCTTCCAGGGCTCCGCCCCTCAAGCAACCCGAGCCTTCCAGGGCTCCGCCCCTCAAGCCTCTCGAGCATCCACTGCTCCACCTCCTAGGCCTTCCTCTGCTCCATCTCCTGAGCCTTCCTCAGCTCCGCCTCCTGAGCCTCCAGAGCCCCCCCCAGCTCCGCCTCCTGAGCCTCCAGAGCCCCTCTCGGCTCCGCCTCCGGGACCTGTCCCTGTCCTGAGGCTGCCTCCCAGGCCTCCTAGACCTGTCCCTGTCCCGTGGCCACCTCCCAGGTTCCCTGAACCGGCCCTTGCCTTGTGGCCAGCTCCCGGGCCACTCAAACCTGTCCCCTTAGTGTGGTCTTCTCCCAGGGCCCCTGACCCGGTCCCAGTACTGTGGCCTCCTCCCAGGCCCCCTGACCCGGTCCCTGTCCTTGCCAAGTGGCCAGCTCCCGGGCCATCTAAACCGGCCTCTGTCCTGTGGCCACCTCCCAGGTGCCCTGAACCGGCCCCTGCTCTGCGGCCATCTCTCAGTCCACCTCAACCCGCCCCTACCCGGTGGAAGCTCCCCAGGCCACCCGACCTGGTTCCCAGCACACACCCCCAGAGACTGCTTATCTGCCCTCTCGCCCTCCTTGGTCTGTCTCCGTGTCCCTTGTGCCCCCCCTGGACTGCCTGTCTGCCCCTCGTTGCCCCCTGGACTGCCTGTCTGCCCCTCGTTGCCCCCTGGACTGCCTGTCTGCCCCTCGTTGCCCCCCGGACTGTCTGTCTGCCCTTTGTGCCCCCAGTCATTAGTCATTTGTTCTTCCCGTTTTTTGTTTTTGTTGATCGTCTGGTATCCGATCCTTGAGGGGGGGCTATGTAACGGTTACCCTGTCTTGTCTCACTGTTGCCCTTTTGTTTGTAATTTTGTCACTTTTGTCACCCTTGTACCTTCATAGTCTTCCTGTCAGCCCTCGTGTTCACTGTTCATTGTTTTCACCTGCCCTCGTTAAGTTTGCCATTTGCTTCCCTCGTTATCTTGTTTGGTGTTCTGTTTGTTCATTGGCCCCTTAGTTCTATATTCATGTATATATACCCTGGTCTTTCGTTGATTGTTTGTGAACGTGGTATGTAAGTGATGTTCGTTCCCATGCCTGTGTTCCCAGTTCCAGTGTTTTGTTTTCATTTTTGCCTATCGTGGTAGTTTTGTTTGTTCATCTCTGTTTGTTTCCATTCGTTTAAATAAAGTTAACTGCACTTGGATCCTCAACCTTTGTCAGCCTCAGTCCTCAATCGTTACACAAGCATTCTAAGTGAGTTCGAGTCATGCACTGATAATCATTTGTCTTGTTCATCTGATGCATTATGTGCTGCAGCAATTTATATTCAAACACTTTCTCCTCCAGAATGTAAATTTTTAGAGAAAGGAGAACTGATTTCTTGTCAAATTAGATTGACATCTTATTTTTACCAGCAATGCAACCCATTTGTAATAAGATTGGAAAGTCGTGTAGCTTTTCAAAAGGCATTTGATTTGGTCCCCAATCTTTTATGCAACCATCTGTATTCATCTTTGCTGCGTTCTCATTAGAGCTCACAGCCGTCATTTAACAGATCCTTAAGTACTCTAGCCTCCCTTTCTGCTCTTTCCTCAACAATTTCCTTCTCTCGTTGGAGACGTTTACTGAAACATTGAAAAGGAGCAACAGAAATTAGTGCATTTTTAATGTCTTGATGTGTTGATTAAGTCTTTTTTGTTGTAAAATGTAGTTTTACTTGTAATCTTTTTCTATGTTTGAGAACAGCTCCATAATCTCTGCAGTGACTTCATGATTTCAAGATTCTAGAGCCAGTTTTCCAGACACTTCTTTGGACAGATTCTCTCTGAACTCTCAGCTGAAACTGTGGAAGATGGATTACAGTTCAAAATAATATTGAAAACTTAAACTAAGATATTTATTAGGGCTGGGTGATGTATTGAGTATTAACAATAATATTGGAGCCAATATAAAATTAAGCAATATTGTGATAATTTAAATTCATATTCATATTATTTATCATTTAAATGTCCAAAAGGATTCATCTTCCTTGTCTCGTGACATAAAAAAATGTGGCAACAGTTGGTAAGTTTGATCACTGTTTATTAACTTATCAATTTACAATTCATGTTCACCTGTATTTGTGGGGTACTTTCCATAAATCAAAATGATTCAGTTAACTTTTAAGTTGGTAAATATAAACATTTATTATTGTTATAAATGTGCATATAAATTAAGATGATTACATATCGTTCTTCCAACATATGATATATGATTATTTTCAACTAGATATTTTACTGGCAATTTCTAAACAAATACATCAAAATTGCAATGTAAAATATCATGAAAATCTGAATATATATATATGAATACTTTAATGCCCTTCTTCTGCAGCCTCTAGCACATTGTTTTCCTCCATGCTCTCATCATCAGTCTCCACCTCTTCCTCATCCATTTCCTCATCAACTTCATCCTCCTGCACGTCCTCTAGGGTCATCTCCCAGCCCATCAGTGAGCTTCTCCTGGTCCAGTCCTTCTTGTCTGTATTATTGATTATCATGGACACATCCCTGGCCGATCTTTTGAGCACAATTCTAGGAGCTGGTTTTGTATTGAGGACCACTACCTATATGGCAGTGAAGAGAAAAAGCAAAAGAGCTAAATAAATGGCAAAGAATCACAAACCGCTTTAGATTAGTGGTTCTTTTTAAGATAATTTGAAGCCGTCGAGTCCAAAAGGTTCCTACTGACCTTCTGAGCCAGAGCTGAAAATGTTAGGACATTCAGGGTTTCATCGTACATGGAAGCACACAGGTTTATATTAATGATCATGCAGGCTTACACTCTCTGAAGGGGATTTGCTGTTGAAACCTGTTAGAAAATAAATTAAACAGGAAATTTGAATGACTGATGCAACAGAAAACAAATAAATAAAACAAATATCATGCAGCTTTTTAGACAAGATCATTGTTGGAATGACATACAGAGATATCCAAAATTCTTAATTTAAAAAGTTTTAGTATTCTGAGATTTTAAAGGATTAGTTCACCCAAAAATGAAAATTCTCTCATCATATACTCACTCTCATGCCATCCCAGATGTGTGACTGACTTTTTTCTTCTGCAGAACACAAAGATTTTAAAAAGAATATCTCAGCTCTGTAGGTCCATACAATGCAAGTAATATATACAACTCCAGATGGTTAAATCCATGTCTTCAGTACCGATATGATAAATGTGGGTGAGAAACAGATCAATATTTATGTCCTTTTTACTACTCATTTCCACTATCACATTCTTCTTAATTTTTTTTTTTGGCAGATTTGCATTCTTCATGCATATCGCCACCTACAGGGCAGGGAGAATAATTTATAGTAAAAAAAACAAAGGATTTGTTTCTCACCCACACCTATCATATCACATCAGAAGACATTGGATTTAACCACTGGAGCTGTATGAATTACTTACATGCTGTCTTTATGTGCTTTTTGGAGACTCAAAGTTCTGGTCAGAGCTGAAACTCATACACATCTAGTATGGCATGAGGGTGAGTAAATGATGAGAGAATTTTCAGTTTTGGGTGAAATATCCCTTAAGATTTCATTGCTTCAATTATAGCACACAAGATACACGTTGGAACATCTTCAAATCATACTGGATAACAAGGATCATCAGGTCTTGCACAAACTTATGGAATCCATGCCAGCCCAATTATACTTTTTTATTTTATTTCATTCATATTGATATGCTGATAATATAATATAATAATATTAATAAGATAATATAATATAATTTGTTTTCAAACTTTTGGACCCCACTGCATTTCTGACTCACTTGGATTGCGTTTGTTTGAGTCTTAGAGCGTTGATGCATTTCCCCAGAGTTAACAGGGTAGTGTTGATATTTCCAGCTTCGTTTAAGCGCTCTTCTCTGATCTTAGTCTTTGCGCATCACTCAGATCCAGCCAAATCACATAACGACAGACTTTAAAAGTAAAATGATAAATAAATAAATGCATCCATGTAAATTTAAGAGTGTAGTTAGTACCAGCATATACAGGTGAAACTCGAAAAATTAGAATATCTTGCAAAAGTTCATTAATTTCAGTAATTCTACTTAAAAGGTGAAACTAATATATTATATAGACTCATTACAAGCAAAGTAAGATATTTCAAGCCTTTATTTGATATAATTTTTATGATTATGGCTTACAGCTTATGAAAACCCCAAATTCAGAATCTCAGAAAATTAGAATATTACATGAAATCAATAAAACAAAAAAGGATTTTAAATACAGAAATGTCGGCCCTCTGAAAAGTATAATCATGCATATGTACTCAGTACTTGGTTTGGGCCCCTTTTGCATTAATTACTGCCTCAATGCGGAGTGGCATGGATGCTATCAGCCTGTGGCACTGCTGAGGTGTTATGGAAGACCAAGATGCTTCAATAGCGGCCTTCAGCTCTTCTGCATTGTTTGGTC
Organism: Xyrauchen texanus; assembly: GCF_025860055.1. Lineage (NCBI taxonomy): Eukaryota > Metazoa > Chordata > Actinopteri > Cypriniformes > Catostomidae > Xyrauchen > Xyrauchen texanus. The sequence goes on from NC_068315.1 coordinate 21,202,709, forward strand.
TCATGTCTCTCATCTTTCTCTTGGCAATGCCCCATAGATTCTCTATGGGGTTCAGGTCAGGCGAGTTTGCTGGCCAATCAAGCACAGTAATACCATGGTCATTGAACCAGGTTTTGGTACTTTTGGCAGTGTGGGCAGGTGCCAAGTCCTGCTGGAAAATGAAGTCAGCATCTCCATAAAGCTCTGTCTGCTGAAGGAAGCATGAAGTGCTCTAAAATGTCCCGGTAGACGGCTGCGTTGACTCTGGACATAATAAAGCACAGTGGACCAACACCAGCCGATGAAACTTCACACTGGACTTCAAGCATCTTGGATTGTGTGCCTCTCCATTCTTCCTCCAGACTCTGGGACCTTGGTTTCCAAATGAGATGCAAAATTTGCTCTCATCAGAAAAGAGGACTTTGGACCACTGAGCAACAAACCAGTTCTTTTTTTCTTTAGCCCAGGTAAGACGTTTGACATTTGAAGCCCATGTCCAGGACCCGTCTGTGTGTGGTGGCTCTTGATGCAGTAACTCCAGCCTCAGTCCACTCCTTGTGAAGCTCCCCCACACATTTGAATGGCCTTTTCCTGACAATCCTCTCCAGGCTACGGTCATCCCTGCTGCTTGTGCACCTTTTTCTTCCACACTTTTCCCTTCCACTTAACTTTCTATTAATGTGCTTTGATACAGCACTTTGAGAACATCCAACTTCTTTTGCAATTACCTTTTGAGGCTTTCCCTCCTTGTGGAGGGTGTCAGTGATGGTTTCCTGCACAACTGTCAGGTCAGCAGTCTTCCCCATGATTGTTAATTCAACTGAACCAGACTGAGAGACCATTTAAAGGCTCAGGAACCCTTTGCAGGTGTTTAGCTGATTAGAGTGTGACACTTTGAGCCTACAATACTGAACCTTTTCACAATATTCTAATTTTCTGAGATTCTGAATTTGGGGTTTTCATAAGCTGTAAGCCATAATCATCAAAATTATATCAAATAAAGGCTTGAAATATCTTACTTTGATTGTAATGAGTCTATATAATATATTAGTTTAACCTTTTAAGTTGAATTACTGAAATTAATGAACTTTTGCACGATATTCTAATTTTTCGAGTTTCACCTGTAGGCGTTGAGGTTACCTACTCGCTTATTGTCTGAACTCGAGGAATAACCACGTCTTCAATCTGCAAGATTCAAAAGGAAAATATACTATGGAGGAAATATTGGAGTTAAATTTATAAATATTAATTGTCAAAATATTTAAATGAGTTACCTTCTGCTTGAGATGTTGTTGCGAAGGAGAAACTTTGATTTCTGCTTACAATTTTCACAACATTCAGTGGCTCATCAGCACTACTCACTTGAACCTTTTCAGATCTGAAGAATAAATACATTTATATATATATATATATATATATATATATATATGACAAATATCAATCAAGAAAATAATATGCTAATAGAGAAATTATAGACAAAAATATATATATTTTTTTTCACTTTTTTTTAGGAATAATTTAGAAGAAATGCTATTCTTATTACATTTACTACTCTCTGCTGTCTGTTATCAAGATAATTTGTACTGAGTAGATTGTAAAAGGTATTTGCAGACTTTTTAGAGACATAGATCCTTACTCTATTTTAAATAAAGAAATCTAAACCAACACGAAATGTGATTTCATATTTCACTGTTTCATTTATAATTTTATAAAATTCCACTTATTACAACAAAACTTGTGTAGCTTTAATTATACATTATATATGATATCGTATGAACAACCAGTCAGTAACTGCACTGCTTGATTTAACAGAGACGCAGGTCATCATAAAATAAACAGTAACAGTTCCAGAGTCTCATGTAGGCTAATGTTGTACTTCAGGCTTGTGAGACTACAACAGTTCTTATTTAATTTCGAGTTGGACATTCATAACTAGCACATCAATATAAGATGGAAGCGCTTGTTTCGTGCTGTAATGTCAAAAGAACTGGCTCATTAGAATGGTTCTATTGGGAATCGAACTGTACCGGAAGCGCATAAGTTTCGAGCTGTAAAAAGAGCCGGCTCGAGACTCGTTCGATTGGGAGTTAAATACACTGGTAGAACAGTGTCAGTAGAGGGCAGTGCTGCTGGAAACAATGGTTGTGTCTCGTTTGGAAGGATGCGTCCTCCGGTGGTCGCTAGTGATGGGCATTCCGGCTCTTTTCAGTGAGCCGTCTCTTTTGGCTCCCAAACGGCTCTTTAAACAAAACACAAATTTGAATGTTTCAAGTGAAACAGTATGTGATAGTTTGACTATGATTGGGGTTAAAACAATTTAATTTCTAGATTAAACCATACTCTACTCTCTATTTAAAAATGCATTGAAAGTATAACTTTTGAATGTATATAAACAAAGTGCATATAAATCTCACCATTCAAAACGAATACAGTTTGAACAGCATTAGAATATTGCACCATATTAAAGAAAAATGAATAACAATTTACAAAACTGCAGCGTCCCACACATTGAAATAAATGTAAAAAGAAGGATGCTATTACAAAAAGTACAACTTTTTAATGTGTATAAACAAAGTGCATATAAATGTTACTTAGCCTAATGAGTTGGCTCCGCCCTCCCTCGCGCATCTTTGGTTCATTGGTTGACACTGCGTGTCTGATTGACAGAAACAACATATGAGGCTGTTAGTCTGAGCAGACAGTCAGAACGAATGTGTGTGCGCTTGAGCATTTAGGCCTATATATTATTTTATTTATTTTTTCGTTCGTTGAATTCGTTATTTCTATTCATTTAAATATATATATATATATATATATATATATATATATATATATATATATATATATATATATATATATATATATATTTATTTATTTATTTATTCTCGAACGACCCATAAATAAAAAACGCCAATTTGCCTGTACATATGATGTTTAAACGCAAGTAATATTAATTCCTATGGTTGAAGTACCTCAGTAGATGGGTGCAGAATATATAATATGTATAATTACATTAATATATAATTAAAGTATTATAGACTAAAAGTACACCTGCAAAATCTATTATCTTTTCTCTGTAGATCATTAGAACACTCCTAAAATGTACCTCATACATTCCCTTCTAAAGGGACTTCTCACTCAATGTGCTCGGGCTTGCTGTCATAGTAACCATTTTGTCCTACGAAGGCCATCTCATTTAAACAAGGCTTGTTTAAAGAAGGACACTTGGAATACTGCAGTCTTCAAAGGACACGTCCTAGCTAGCATGCAGTCTTCGAAACGAGACACAGCTACTGTCAGATTAGCCTATATTAGGCGGTGTTCCAGCCACATCGGCAGAAAATTGCATGTGGGTATTTTTTAAAGAATGGAACCGGTTCTCAACAAGAACAAGTTCTCAGTTCCCAACCCTTGTAACCCCACATGCACTGGCACTGGTGCTCAGCAGCTTCAAGTTACTCATGTCCACATCACTGAGGATCTCACATGGTCTGTCCACACAGAGGCCGTTGTAAAAGAAGGCTCACCAGCGCCTCTTCTTCCTGAGGCCGCTGAGGAAGTTTGGAATGAACCACCACATCCTCACACGGTTCTACACCAGCACTGTAGAGAGCATCCTGACTGGCTGCATCACTGTCTGGTACGGCAACAGCACTTCCTTCAACCGCAAAGCCCTGCAAAGTGTGGTGTGAAATACCAGACACATCATAGGAGGTGAGCTTCCCTCCCTCCAGGACATCTATAACAGGCGGTGTGGGAAAAAAGCTCAGAGGATCATCAGAGACTCCAGCCACCCGAGCCATGTGCTGCTCTCACTGCTACCATCAGGCAGGTGGTATCGAAGCATCAGGACCCGCACCACCCGAGTACATAACAGCTTCTTCCCCCAAACAATCAGACTTTTTTATATATAATAACAGCAGGTTTTTTTCTTTAGTTTTGCAATTAAGTACACTTTCTGTTAACAAATCTTGTATTGTCTGTGTGCGTACTTATTGTTTTGTCATTCTTTACTTTATTGTGTGTATTTTATTGTTTTCATTTCTCCTTGTGGGAATTGGTTCATTCTGGGGGTGGAGCTTTTTGTCAATGCAAACATTTCATACAAAATCCTTACCAAGAAATGTAAACGTCTTCCCAGCATTATTAACTCCATAAGTAAAGATAAATGAATTTCCTCCCTCCAAGACTCTATTAAACTTAACTAGTATTAAACCTGGAATATCCCTTCAATAGCCAAACGAATAGCAAACGATGTAACAATATTATTACATAATAATACTGTTAATGATGCTATGCCAAAGAAAACAAGCATTACTCATAGACTGTTTAAAGGACAAGCCCTTTAATTGTGATAGCTCTCATATTAAATTACGGGAGGTTTAAATAATTACATTTAATATATTAAAATGACCGACGCTTCATTTAATTTCACTAACTTATTGATTTACTATTATTATTTTATTTTGTTTCTACGTTCGTCATCGCCAACATGCGTTGTTCGATTCGTGCTGCAGCGGGTTCTGTTCAAATTGGACCAATGGGAACATTCGCCACATACGTAGCCCCGCCTCTTAAACGGAAGTTAACGCATTGTAGATTTTGTTGGCCAGCAGAAATGAGACATCTGTCGGAAAAAAGGCACAAACGTACTACATAATCCACAAAACTCAGTAAACTCACACGGTTCATGCTTCTGGACATGGTTAGTGTGTGTTTGTGCAAGACATGTGGCTCTCAGTGGATTGTTTGTGAGATATTAAGTGAACGTCCTGTAAATCTGCGACTTTAAAAATACTTTGCAGATAGGTGTCAGTGGATGAAAGATGTCTGTATTTATGGATTTAAACATCATCAGCAGTCATGATAAGAACAGACTCAGGAGCGTCATAGAGACAGCTGCTCACCGTAAGTAGCAGCAGCTGTAATTCACTACAGCGTTGCCTAACGTCTGTATCTACGTGATTATTCATATGGTGTTCATTTACTCTTGATTGTGAAGGATTTGAACGTTATTTTGAATTAATGTCTAGATCTGCTTCCCTTTGTATTTCAGTGGGCTATTCTACAGTCGCAGTAAACTATGTTGTTGAACCACAACAGAAGAAACAGGTATGATATGTGTTATATACTAAAGTATAAACTTTGAAAGATTCACGTGCTGATGGTCTTATTTAATGTATTTCAGGAAATGCCTAAGCCACAGAGTGTGTCAGACATATTTGAGACATTTCCAATAGTTCAGGTAAATTGATTTGCTCAGCATTTTCCCTTAGCATAAAGTCCTAGTGGGGTTCTCTATTTAAATGAATGAAAACTCCCTGCTTTCTTTTCATAGGGCAAATGCACACCCATCAAAATATTGAATCGCTTGACCATTGTGGCCTCCGATGCATCTCATTTTGTAAGTTTCCAATGAAGAAACTTTGAGCACATTTATGTCTCGGCATTATTTATATACAGGTGAAACTCGAAAAATTAGAATATCATGCAAAAGTTCATTAATTTCAGTAATTCAACTTAAAAGGTGAAACTAATATATTATATAGACTCATTACAAGCAAAGTAAGATATTTCAAGCCTTTATTTGATATAATTTTGATGATTATGGCTTACAGCTTATGAAAACCCCAAATTCAGAATCTCAGAAAATTAGAATATTGTGAAAAGGTTCAGTATTGTAGGCTCAAAGTGTCACACTCTAATCAGCTAAACACCTGCAAAGGGTTCCTGAGCCTTTAAATGGTCTCTCAGTCTGGTTCAGTTGAATTAACAATCATGGGGAAGACCGCTGACCTGACAGTTGTGCAGAAAACCATCACTGACACCCTCCACAAGGAGGGAAAGCCTCAAAAGGTAATTGCAAAAGAAGTTGGATGTTCTCAAAGTGCTGTATCAAAGCACATTAACAGAAAGTTAAGTGGAAGGGAAAAGTGTGGAAGAAAAAGGTGCACAAGCAGCAGGGATGACCGTAGCCTGGAGAGGATTGTCAGGAAAAGGCCATTCAAATGTGTGGGGAGCTTCACAAGGAGTGGACTGAGGCTGGAGTTACTGCATCAAGAGCCACCACACACAGACGGGTCCTGGACATGGGCTTCAAATGTCAAACGTCTTACCTGGGCTAAAGAAAAAAGAACTGGTCTGTTGCTCAGTGGTCCCAAGTCCTCTTTTCTGATGAGAGCAAATTTTGCATCTCATTTGGAAACCAAGGTCCCAGAGTCTGGAGGAAGAATGGAGAGGCACACAATCCAAGATGCTTGAAGTCCAGTGTGAAGTTTCCACAGTCTGTGTTGGTTTGGGGAGCCATGGCATCGGCTGGTGTTGGTCCACTGTGCTCTATTAAGTCCAGAGTCAACGCAGCCGTCTACCGGGACATTTTAGAGCACTTCATGCTTCCTTCAGCAGACAAGCTTTATGGAGATGCTGACTTCATTTTCCAGCAGGACTTGGCACCTGCCCACACTGCCAAAAGTACCAAAACCTGGTTCAATGACCATGGTATTACTGTGCTTGATTGGCCAGCAAACTCGCCTGACCTGAACCCCATAGAGAATCTATGGGGCATTGCCAAGAGAAAGATGAGACATGAGACCAAACAATGCAGAAGAGCTGAAGGCCGCTATTGAAGCATCTTGGTCTTCCATAACACCTCAGCAGTGCCACAGGCTGATAGCATCCATGCCACGCCGCGTTGAGGCAGTAATTAATGCAAAAGGGGCCCAAACCAAGTACTGAGTACATATGCATGATTATACTTTTCAGAGGGCCGACATTTCTGTATTTAAAATCCTTTTATTGATTTCATGCAATATTCTAATTTTCTGAGATTCTGAATTTGGGGTTTTTATAAGCTGTAAGCCATAATCATCAAAATTATATAAAATAAAGGCTTGAAATATCTTACTTTGCTTGTAATGAGTCTATATAATATATTAGTTTTACCTTTTAAGTTGAATTACTGAAATGAATGAACTTTTGCAAGATATTCTAATTTTTCGAGTTTCACCTGTATGCTGAATATGTATGTTATTTTCTGCAGAGGCCCAACAACGAATACAAAAACTTTGATCTTGTGGCTGTGTACCCCAAGACAGAAAAACTCTTTCATGTAAGTGAAATTGGATTTCTGAATCGGTTGCCATTTGTATTGGCCAATATGTTATTTTCTTTAAAGTTTTGATGACATCCAACAGTTTTGAAGTGAGAAATATGTCTCTATTTGTGTGATCTCCCCCCTCATCTGAGCTAGGCAGCATGCATGACCTTTGATGTTGACATCATCTGCATTGCAGCAGCTGAAAAACAGCCCTTCCATTTTAAAAGGGCTCCAGTTAATGGGGTGAGTTAATAGATTTTACATCCATATCCAATTTTAATGACAGCACTAAAGCCTTTCATTTGTTTCAGAGATCAACATTGTGAAGATGTGGCCTCTTTCTATAGGTTCTTAATTTAAGTTGCTAGGTGTCACCATTGATGTAATTATAAAATGCTGGTTATTGCAGGCTATTGACAGAGGAGTTTTCTTTGAGATAACTTATGCAGCAGCAATCAGAGACTCCACCATGAGGAGATACACCATTGCGAATGCCAATAGCCTGATAGAAGTCTGCAAAGGAAAAGTATGTCATCCCTTTTTACACTCAAACACCCAAGAAATGTGTTCAGCTGATTCAACAATTGTATTTTCTTCTCGCATTCCATAGAATGTCATATTGTCCAGTGGAGCAGAGAGGGTAACATATTTTTCTTTGCATATTTTCTATTAATGTTTTGATTTTAAAAATAGAACTTGTGTGGTCAGTATGACATGTCATCATCTCTTCCTCTTTTCCATAGCCTCTTGAGGTGAGAGGCCCATATGACATTGCCAATTTGTATCCTTTTTAAATGAAAATAAATCGTCTTATAATTGCATTGTACTTTAAAGTTGAAGTGTGTCATTTTCTTTTTTTAATGTAAAATACTTTCTTAATCCAGTCTAAAATGCAGAGATAATTATAAGATATTTGTTGGTTGATTTCCCCAAAAAGTGGAAACGCTATGGCACAACATTGCTTTGATTGTTTGAGCTTCCCAACCAGCTCAACATGGCAACATTAGCTCAACCAATGACGTTAGTTTTGGGTGGTAATATCTGTTTGGCCGACCAAAGGTGTTTGGGAAAATCATAATTTTTTTCCAATTCTGTTTGGTAACACAAGGGGCACATATTTAACTCCATCTTTAAGCACTGTCTGTGCTTGTTTTGGCATATTCCTTAATTGAGATCACAGGGGCCTTGTGTTTAGCCTGTCTGAGGGAGATGCTAAAGCTGCAGTTTCCACCAACTTCCGCTCAGTCTTGCTGCATGGAGGTAAATAACTGGCTCCGCTATTTACCATTCCTTTGGTACACAGGCATAAATCGATGAGATGTGTTGTTTGCAGTTAGTTTGCTTGTTTCCATGTATGTTTTAACACCAGTGGGCGTGAGATGTGTATATTGATCTTTCAGTCTTTCTATATTAGATATAGATAGATATACTGTACATTTAAAATGATAAACTAATGTCATCAATGCTTTTGTGGTTCCTTTATAACAGAGACCAGAGCCACTGCGTCTGGTGTTGTTTACACCATGAAGAAACCACAAAGTACCAAGGAGCAAGTAGAAGAATGTCCAGCATCCAAAAAGGCCAAAACAGAAATAGTGTAGACGATATTTCACAATAGAAAAAGTTTACATTTATTAACCATTGTGTTTTATTGAAGGCATTTTGTCTTCTTTTTTTTTTTTATTGACATTTCCCATAGAATCTACAGTCTTTTGTTTCCAAGTTTTGCAAATCCACTTTAAATTGAAAATGTATACAGATATGGTAAAAATGACATTTATTTAGTTAACCTTTGAAAGAATAGTTAGCAAACTGTACAGATAAATTAAACCAAGTACAAAATTACTTCTCACTAAGTGCATTGTGTCATTAAATTGTATTATATATTAAAATAAAATAAAGCCTTCAACCCGTCATCATGATCAAACATGAAGCCAATCTTATTCTCCGCAATGGAGCGATTTTAAGCAATATATTTTCATGTGAAAAGAGAGCCCTGTATTCCATGAAGTTTTTTTTTTTTTTTTTTTTATTCCTTTCTGCCTTATCCATGATTTAATAGACCGAGTGCTTGGAGGAAATTTGCCTTTTTGACGTGTGATGAACCCTCCTCAGATTCAAATATGTAGGCAGTCTAAAAATTCTGGTCTTTATGCAAATTATCTTCAAAGACTGATCTTATGAATAGGTGTGGTAGTCAAGTGTATTATTCTGCTTCTATTTTTTACCATCCTTCAAGTTTTTAAAGAGGGTTTTAGCTCCATTCTGCCACTCACAAACACTGTCCATCGGTGATTTTCCCTCCTTGAGAAGACAAAGCAACAGTAAGTGTGATAAATACATTTAAAAAATAATTTGTTCCTGATCTTTTGCTGAAATGAAAATAGAAGCTGTAATTCACTTCAGTAGGTTCTCCATCTGATTAAAGTTCACACTTGATTGTAAAGAACTTACCTGTACCTGACAATAAATGCTACATTTAACTTTGGAGAGTTGTTGTCTCATAACATTAAATGTGTAAGCACCAGAAGATGGCACTGTGCACATGTTAAATAAGCATTGTAGTCAAATTTAGGCATGAGAGCTTGGGATTCAAACCCCATGTTAAAGTTACATTCATATGTTAATATATAAAAGTCTAAATCTTGTTTATCTGCAACTTCATAAAAGTATGAGAACATTATGTTTCGGGTACTTACGCAATTCTTGAGGTTTAAGTCAGCTCCATGCAGAAGAAGCAGCTGGATGAATCTGAAGCGATTCAGCCTGGCTGCATCATGCAATGGTGTGTCACCCTCCTAAAACAGAATAACATTTAGAGTAACTATTTAAGTGTTAGAGGAATAGTTTACCCATAATTCTGTGTGAAATGAGATTGAAAAACCATGACTTGCTTGCTTCCGTAGCACAAAGGAGTTATTTATACTGTAGCCGAATATTTAGCTGCTTTTTTCCAATAAAAGTGAACGATAACAACGGCTGTAAAGCAAAACCTCTATTGAACAATGACTTTAACACAAAGCTTGGAATTTAGTCGACCAATTGTATGGACTACATTTATGATACTTTTTACTGTTTTTTGTTTTTTTGTCAGTTTTGATGATTGACATCCCCTGGTCGTAATTCACTTGCATTGCATGGAAGATAGCAGTTCTGACATTCTGCTAAACGTCTCCTTTGGTGTTCCACAGAAAGTAAATCATACCGTTTTGGGACAACATCAGGGTGAGTAAAGGATGACGCCCTTTGTATTTTTGGGTGAGCTGTCCTTTTAACTTTTTATGTGAAAATCACTGACTTTGAATCCTTAAATTAAGGGTTTTGTAATAAACAGTGTTGGAATAGACAGCACATTTCTTACCATGTCTTTTGCATTGATGTCTGCGCCAGAGTGAACAAGATGTTCAGCACATTCGTAGTGTCCCGTCCTTACTGCCACATGTAGGGGAGTGCTGCGAAGCTGGTTCACAAGTTTGACAAGATTACAATATTAACTGCCACAATATTAAAATGGTCCTCGAGATGTTATACAGGCTACCTGTCAAATAACTGTATATACCTTGTCTCTGGAATCCAGTTTTGCCCCATGGTTAAGTAGTGATTCAAGCACAGGCAAGCTTCCACCACGACAAGCCCAGTGAACTTCAGTTGCTTGAAGCTAAGGACACAATCATGAGAATAATATGGCCCATTAAAATATATATACACTGTACAACTATGTGACTATTCAAACCCCCTACAATTTAAAATTAGAATCCACAATATATGTATGAAGACTGCATGTCCACGTGACATGCACTCATATGTTTGTATTCAATAAAACACAAAAATGCAGATATATAGTGTCCCCAAAAGGTTTTGGACACTTTAATCATATTTAGTATACATTTCATTGCATATAACGAAATACCAAGCAAAGTAGCATCTCCAAACAAATATTGCTACATGCTGTTTATCTGAACTAACATGTATGAAGTCAGTTCCCTGAAGTTCACACAGCTGTCCTAGCTAAGGGTTTTCAAACTTATTGATGCTAAGGACCCCCATTCCTATTTACTGTATAGGCAGCTATAACATTTTATGTATAAATAATGCCCATTTCTACTGATTGAGAAAAATAGTAGGCTAAGCAAGATGTTATTGGAAAATCTATTGAAAAACTATTTAAAAAATAATGGAAAATGTTCTATCAGCATATCTTATTTTTCTACCCACAATTAGAGTAATGTTAGATGTATAGACCTAAAGAGAGATATTTTCAAATGTATTCGTATAGAGCAGAATGAAACTGTATTCAAATGTTTAACTGTATTAAGTTATATCATTGTGTTCACCATACTGTAGTTAATTCAGCAAGTTAAGATATTAAATGTGATTTTCCTAAAAATACATTTAGTAAAATCTTTCACATTTTTTGTGGACTGCCTAGTACCTTATTGCAGCCTCCTGGGGGTCCTCTGCTAGGATGGGGTTTTTAAAACTGTGATCAGAGTAACCACAGCTGTACTTCATCAATTTAAATATGGTCATGATCTACTATCTTTGACAACCAGAAGGATCCGAATACTTTTGTCTTAACTCTTTCAATGTGTTTGTGCTATACATAGATTTAAATTAAATGGCATTTTGTTTGGTATTTTGTTACATAACATATATACACCCAGCTTAAGTGTTCTAATACATTTTAGGGCCACATCATATTGGAATAATGTGAAGTACCTTGTCCTTATTTCCTATTGAAGCGCCAGCCTCTAACAGCATTTTCACAATCTCTACATTGCCTTGGGAGCAAGCTTTGTGTAGAGCTGTACAATTGAACTAGAAAGAATAAAGAATATTTGCCTTTTAGTCCTTTCAGATTTGAGTGCTTTCAGATTTGAGTGCTATCAAGACTTGTATTCAGTGTGTTGGATAAACACTCACATTATCACATGCGTTTGGGTCTGCACCCCTGGCGAGGTAACTCTTAATCATTGACTGTTTGTTATCCATTGCTGCCTTCAGGAAGTCATCTTCATCAACAAAATCATTCTGTGAGAAGATGAGATATGATTACTTGAGGGTTTGAACTCATAATTGTTTTGAAACCCAATACCCATGTAGATGCTCTTAGTAGAAATATGACCACTATCTCTTGGTCCAGCTGTGTTTTGTAGGCTGCACTATTTTTTATGTTCTGACTCTCCTGTAGAATCTCTTGGATGTCATTAGTGCGGTTATCAGTCTGCAAAACCATTCCATTAAAAGAAAAACAAAAGTAAATACACTTATTCATGCACTGTGGCTGAGGAATTGCAAATCTGGTGCAAGTTTGACCAATCTACAGTTGACGTCTGAAGTTTACATACACTTAGTTTGAAGTAATTAAAACTAATTTGTAGTTTTGACAGAAGTTAACTGGGCCTTTAAGCAGCTTGGAAAATTCCAGAAAATGATGTCAAGCCTTTAGGCTATAAACCTAATTAGATTCTGATTGGAGTCAATTGGAGGTGTAACTGTGGATTTATTTTAAGGTCTACCTTCAAATTCGGTGCCTCTTTGCTTAACATCATGGGAAAATCAAAAGAAATCAGTTTGGTGGAAAAAGGGTGAGGCTTGCAAGCTGAAGAACACCATTCGAACCGAGAAGCATGGGGGCGGCAGCATCATGTTGTGGGGGTGCTTTGCTGCAGGAGGGACTGGTGCACTTCACAAAATAGATGGCATCATGAGGAAGGAAAATTATGTCGATATATTGAAGCAACATCTCAAGACATCAGCCAGGAAGTTAAAGCTCTGTCGCAATTCCAAATTGACAATGACCCCACGCATACCTCCAGAGTTGTGGCAAAATGGCTGAAGGACAACAAAGTCAAGGTATTGGAGTGGTCATCACAAAGTCCTGACCTCAATCCAAGAGAAAATTTGTGGGCTGAACTGAAAAAGCATGTGCGAACAAGGAGGTCTACAAACCTGACTCCGTTACACCAGTTCTGTCAGGAGGAATGGACCAAAATGCAAAGCTACCAAATTCTAACAAAGTGTATGTAAACTTCTGACCCACTGGGGATGTGTTGAAAGAAATAAAAGCTGAAATAAATCATTCTATCTACTATTATTCTGACATTTAACATTCTTAAAATAAAGTAGTGATCCTAACTGACCAAAGACAGGGAATGTTTTCTAATATTAAATGTCAGGAATTGTGTACAACTGAGTTTAAATGTATTTGGCTCTTTGGCTAAGGTGTATGTAAACTTCTGACTTCAACTGTATATCTTACATTAAAACTTGTGATTATAACATCATTGTCACATTGAAGGTTATTAAAGGTTTTCAGTTTATCTTGTTTCCTGTTGGCCACAGAGCTCTTGCATTCTTCATCTGGATGTTTCTGTGTGAGAATGTCATCCTGCTGTTTGTTCCCATTTGTATTGCCTGTGATCTAAAAGAATAAAACAAAATAATAATAAGCAGATTTATTGACGCTGATCATTGACTTCTCTGCCCAATTTCTATCAAAATGTCTTTTTTTTTTTTTTTTTTAAAGAAATATAGCTCAACCATGGTTGAAAAGGAAAAAAAAAAAGTTTTTCGATTTTAAATGATAAAACATTACATGTAAAATCCCCACTCAAGGTTAAAGCACACATTTTTAAACACTGGTTCACTGGTTTACAGAATTGAAAGAAAAAAGGTCCAACTATCTTCAGAATTCTCAAGCTTCCACTTCTTGAAATATTGAGCTCTGCAATATTAGCTTTACCTGGTCTGTCATAATTTAGTATGTTGGTTATACATACTAAATAATATGTTGGTTCATGTTTGAAAAAAATAAATTCTAAGCAAAAATAAAAAGGTAACACGCTATAAGGACCTAAAAGTCTAAATCTAAGACCTAACCAAGCTGAAATCTTCACAGAAAGTCGTCAAAATAATCAATCTGCATGTCAAAAGTAATTTCCTCTTGAAACAGAGATTTAAATGTGCCTACCAGCTCATCATCCTGTAGGATTCCCATGACTTCACCAAAATGATAGTCCAGTTGTCCTTATAAATTTGCTTGAGAGTTCAATCTTAAGCATCTTAGACAAGCATCACTTATATATGTTGTGAGGACAGTGGAAAGATTGGATTATGCTCCAGCCCTGATGTTCAGACTGCCCCCTCCCACAAGGATTGGAGTCATGCTCCATATATCACTCTGCATGGTCTAATGTCAGGTGCATTTTGGAGGGGGCTGATAGTAAAAAAAAAAAAAAAAAGAACAATTTTCGGCAGTGAAATGCTTCAGGCATTGGTAGGAAGGGAGCTGAAACCTGAGTGGAACATGAATCGGACTCAGAGGTGCCTGACATAGTCCCCCTTATACATACAGTACAAGCATCAGTCGACTCCAGGGGCCAAAGATACAGAACACCGCGCCATATCACACACAGAGATGACAGGAAATGTACTGTATATGAGGACATTCCCAACATCATAATCAGCTATGACGGCCTCATATATTAAGGGTCTTCGTTTATGCTAATATTTTCTTCTTGGATTTCATCACTTGCATTTCTTCTGTTATGAGAGCAGTTGAAATTGTTACACCCTGTGACTATTTTCCATTGAGCTGGCCATAAATCACTCAAAGTAATGAGTCACATGGGTGGCCGACATGTACAGTATGACAGCTGCCATTTTACTAGCATGTCCACATGACCATGTCCAAGTAAACTGCAAAATGATCCAGAAGAATGTATCCATTAAAAAAATTATATTAGCCTATATATACACATTATACTGTCTAATTGAGTGTCACTTTGAATGCTTTCATAAACTCTGTGGGAGGCTACATGAGGTATCTTTTTATAAGCAAAATGTCCCACTGGCGACATAGATGTGCTGTAAATAATATTTGTGTGTTGTCTCAGTTCTAACAAGATAAAATATTAACACGGATACCTCTGTAATGCAACATAAGGATTCAGGTGTGCTGCCTCTGCAATAGACATACAATATGTCTAAATGCAAAGGTGTTTTTAAAGTGATGTTCAGTTAGCTGCCTCTGCAGGGTTCCACTGGGTCAGTGCATAACCGGTAGCGTTGTATGGCCCTCTTTTTGTTCAACCCTCTAAAGATGACTCATTTATGGCAGTCAAGACAAACTACATGTCCTTATTTAGACCTTAATCACAAGCACCATATTTGATTTTTGTCAGAAATTAAAATGGGGCTGAAAAGGATAGACTTGTTCAATGGCATGCATAGTATAAAGCTGTTGTATAAAGTTCATAGAGCACATCTAATTTTTACATCTAATTTTTCAAAAACAATTTCATCTGCTGAACTTATCTTTTGAACACTAAGAATAGGGTCTATTTAGAAATGTTTAGTTAAATCAGTCATATTATTGAACATTACCTTGCTTCTTTTAAAATAACTGTATCAAGATAATCTTCCTAATGAAGGATGGGTAGACATTGAATGCGAGAGGTCTGCACAACAACATGGATAGCCTGCTGCCCTGCCAAGTGTGAAAACATGTGAAAGCTGATTTGTTGTGAAATCGGCTGATTTAAATAAGGAATTTTCTGGGTTCATTACAACTGAAGCTCAACAGCATTTGTGGCATAATGTGTATTTCGACTCCCTACTTAAAAAAAATAAAAAAAAATAAATCAATTCTAGGTTTCAGTGAGGCACTTACAATGGAAGTGAATGTATTTTATAAAAGCACTTACATTAATTCTACTTTTAAAACTCATGTATTATATGAGCTTTAAAGTTTTTTAAATTTAAATTACATTATCATGGCTTAATTTTACACAAAAAGGTTAGTGAGAGATTTAATCACACTGAAATCATGTTAAAACAGATATTGTTTATGTCTTGTGGCTATACTTTTGTACCATTTGTCATAGATTTCCAGCAAAAGTGTGTTTATGAATTTAAAGATTAATGTTTAATCATAAATATATACAGTACGTGCTGCATATTTCTGATATATACAGAAATAAAATCTATTGTTTTCTGTGTTCGGGTAAGTGAAAATATTGGCAGGGCTAGTCCAAATTCAAACAACTGGACATACTGGGTAAGTAGAAAACAAATCCTTATTGTTTAGTCCTGAATGATAATATTAATGGGTTAAAACAGGATTAAAGTCCCTTATAAATGTTATTTTCTCCCATTTGGCTTAATAACAACAAACACAGCAAAGCACTTTCCCAAGCACCTGTTTTTCCCAAGGCACTGCTAAATATATTGTTTGAATTGAGGTATTATATAATAATAATTAAAATGTTAAAATATATGTAGCTAACAATAAGCATAACATTGCAGCTACTTTCTATATTCAAATTATCAAATAAAACAAAAGTTGTTATAAAACACAAGTTATTATGAAATGCTAAACATTCTTAAAATAAACAAGAATTGGTACATTCTTTGCTGAAATGTTTATTTTTAGGATACGTTTGAATTTTTTTTTTCAATTGTTTTACTCAAAACATGTTTTGCAATGTCAAAAGCAGCTATTTTCAGAAATTGTGACAAATTTGTCCCTATCACTATTGCCCGTTTATCCAGCATCACAATCGTTCACATCACAACGGTATATTTAAATTATACATTTATGCCACTTTTAATCTATCTATCTATCTATCTATCTATCTATCTATCTATCTATCTATCTATCTATCTATCTATCTATCTATCCATCTATCCATCTATCCATCTATCTATCTATCTATCTATATATCTATCTGTCTGTCTGTCTATCTGTCTATCTGTCTATCTGTCTGTCTGTCTGTCCTTTTGTACCATATATTTTAAATGTTTTACTTCACCTTCTTGTTATGCATCTAAATTGTCTACTTGTAAACTCATGTACTAGATTCAATTAAAATGTACTTGAATTATAACTAATGAAAAAAGTAATATAATAACTATTATATTGAGGGATAGTGAAATTTACATTTTTGGGTGTGTTAATGTCCAATTCCTTCAGTTGTGGGTAGATGCAAAGGTCTTGGTTCGCTGTTGGCAAATGAGCATTTACACTCATTATTCAACTATTGCAGAAATGCTGTTTACTTTCACTGTCCAATCAAAGAGCTCCCTTTTTATGTCAAACAATACCCTGACTAAAATGATGTGACCTGTCCCATTTAATGCTTTGACATCTCATCTCATTAACACGAGGTATAGGATCTCAGCTATAAGGTGTAAAGGATCCAGACAATATATTCTCATGTTGTAAAGTTCTAAAGCTTTAATGTATCCATAAAAAACATTGTTTAATATCAAGCTTTTATGAGTTTTCATTGAATGCTTTAGAATATATATAACCCTTTTTCTTTAGAATCTGAAAAATCTAAAGTTTCTTACTTTTTCACCCTTAGCTTAGTTAAAAAAAATGATTTTTGTCAAACTTTGAGATATAATTTTAAACAGTTTCAAATCCAAAAAATGTCAAAAAAGTGAATCAGTCCAATCAGATAAAATAAAATCCACAGTAAATAATATTTTGCAGTTCATGTATTTTGGGCGCAGGTCTGGGGATATCTGAAAGATGAGGTGAAGCTTGTGTTTTTATATATCTTTATTCTCAGAATGTTATAAAAATGCTTGTAAAACATGAGCTGTAACTCAACACACTGCCTGAATGCCTATCAACCATTTCTGGACCAGTTCCTCATAACAGCCTGCTCTTTAATGACCTCAGGTCTGACAGCCTATTTTGCCATGGGCAATGCTGTAAACCTGTTTTCAGTAAAGTGACCACTTTTAATTATATGTGTGCCTTACAAGAGAATTGTATTCCCTTTATCTTGAACTGTCAACTGCCTCTGCAAAATCAAACACATGTCAATGTTTTTGTCACCTTTTTTCTATGACCCTTCAAATATTTTTGTCATGAAACAGGAGGACCCACACACAGAAAAACAGTTAATAGTAGATTATTTAACAGTCAATGAGAAATAGACAGAAGTTAAACTGGAAATCAGTGAGCAAAAGAATAGCCCTGCTATAAAAGGAGCCCAGCTCAGGCTGCAGAGGGTCCAGAGGAGCTGCAGAGGGTCCAGAGAAGCTGCACACGGTTGATGGAGCTTGTGGGCACCTGGGCAGACAAGAGCAGAGGGAATGGAGAATACAGGTAATGTAGCAGGTAGAGCATAGGGAGTAAATTCAGACAATCTCAGAAGACTTGTAACAACAAGTTAGTAATAACTGGGAACAAACAGAAATAAACACAAGACCAACAGGAGTGGCAAGACTGGTGAGCATAGGGGAAGATAACGAGATTCAAGTGCTGCTTGAGTAGCGTGAACGAGAGTTGCTAAGCAACACAGTTCTTGTTGTCCATGTGACACCTGTAAAAACATGAGGGAAAGGGGAAATACGCAGATAGACTCACCGGGACCATGACATCCATCCCTAAGGGTGCCTCCTGGAGTCCTCATTGGATTCCCCACGACGTTAGTGGAATTCGTCAATGAGGGCATGGTCCAAAATGTCCTGAGCATGGACCCAACATCTCTCCTTTAGTCCGCAGTCCTCCCAGTTGACCAAATACTGGAATCCCACTCCTTTGCATAACAACAAGGTGCTTGACGTGTAGGCCGGAGCCCCCGAAATAAGATGAGGGGTCGGGGGATTGAGATGGGAACAGATAACCGGTGTAATCTAAGAAATGTGAAACAATGGATGAACTCGATGAAGATGGAGGGGCAATTTGACGCCACCAGACTAACTATATTATATATATATATATATATATATATATATATAGTTGAAGTCAGAGGTTTACATACACGTTAGCCAAACACCTTTAAACTCAATTTTACTCATTTCCTGACATTTAATTGTAGAAAACATTCCCTGCTTTATTTTTTTTAAATGTCAGAATAATAGTAGAGAGAATTATTTATTTCATATTTTATTCCAGTGGGTCAGAAGTTTACATACATTTTGTTATTATTTGTTAGCATTGCCTTTAAATAGTTTAACTTGGGTCAAATGTTTTGGGCAGCCTTCCACAAGCTTCTCACAATAAGCTACTTGCATTTTGGCCCATTCCTCCAGATAGAACTGGTGTAACTGAGTCAGGTTTGTAGAACATCTTGCTCGCACACACATTTTTTCAGTTCTGCCCACACATTTTCTATTGGATTGAGGTCATGGCTTTGTGATGGCCACTCCAATAACTTGACGTTGTCCTTTAGCCATTTTGCCACAAATTTCGAGGTATTCTTGGGGTCATTGTCCATTTGGAAGACCCATTTGTGAGCTTTAACTTCCTGGCTGATGTCTTGAGATATTGCTTCATATATATCCACATAAATTTCTTCCCTCATGAGGCCATCAAAAGATTGCTCAAGATGACGCAGAGTATGGCTGCTGCGTTGCGAGCTCCGACCCAATGTGGCAGTCTATTGTTTGTTTTGTCTACAATTCTTATGTTTTTTTACTTAGATCTTGTCTGCTTTATTGTCTATGATAGACAAACACTTTTTGACATTGGTTCTGCATTAGCACACCAAAAACCGGACTTTAAATTCCTCAATGCCGACCCGCTGTTTACAAACACGACAGTGGAGCCCTTTGTCTGGGCAGCCCGAGGGGAAGGAGAGCCGGCAATCTCATCAGACTAAGACACTGCGCAAATCGACCCACGCTACCCAGTATTCTTCTGGCAAATGTTCAGTCTCTGGACAACTAGCTCTGTCAATTGAGAGCACAGATCTCTTTCCAACAAGAGACGAGGGACTGCTGCATTATCTGCCATACAGAAACTTGGATGTCTGCGGAGATTCCAGACTCAGCCATCAAGCCCGCAGGGTTCTCCGTGCACCGAGCGGACAGAGTGAAAGACCTCTCAGGTAAAAGCAGAGGTGGTGGTGTATATTTTATGACAAACAAACCCTGGTGTGATCAGAGGAACTTATATTCTATCAGGTTTTCTGCTCTCCTGATCTGGAGTTTCACATGCTTCTGTGTCGAACACTCAGGCTACCAAGGGAATTCACAGCAGTCATTATCACAGCTGTCTACATCCCACCACGAGCCGACACAGACCGGGCACTCAAGGATCTGTATGGAGTATAAGCAAACAGGAAACCGTGCACCCTGAGGCTGCATTCATTGTGACCGGGGACTTTCACAAAGCTAACTTCAAGTCAATAGCACCGAAATACTACCAACACATCAGTTTCAACACTTGAGGGGACCGGGTTTTGGACCATTGCTACTCTCCCTTCCGGGATGGCTACAAATCCCTCCTTCGCCCACCATTTGGTAAATCCACTCTTCCATTCTGCTTCTGCCCGCTTACAGGCAGAAACAGAAACAGGAAGCACCCGCCCTCAGAATGATCCACTACTGGTCGGACCAATCAGATTCTATGCTACAAGACTGTTTTGATCACGTGAACTGGGAGATGTCCCGGTCAGTCTCTGATAACGACATCGAGGTCTACGCTGATAGAGTAACGTGTTTCATCAGGAAGTGCATAGATGACGTAGTGAATCCCCACGACGATGTTCATGCATGGACAACCCGCTTTACCACCTGAGCCACAGCCACCCCATTAACAGCAGCTTCAGTTCGTTGAACTCACATGGTCCGTCCACACTGAGGCTCACCAGCGCCTCTTCTTCCTGAGACTGCTGAGGAAGTTTGGAATGAACCACCACATCCACACACGGTTCTACACCAGCAATGTAGAGAGCATCCTGACTGGCTGGATCACTGCCATGGTATGGCAACAGCACCGCCCTCAACCGCAAAGCCCTGCAAAGGGTGGTGCAAACTGCCAGACACATCATCGGAGGTGAGCTTCCCTCCTTCCAGACGTCTATACCAGGCGGTGTGTGAAAAAAGCTCAGAGGACCATCAGAGACTCTAGCCACCCGAGCCATGGGCTGCTCTCACTGCACCATCAGGCAGGTAGTATCGCTGCATCAGGACCCACACCAGCCGACTTCATGACAGCTTCTTCCCCCAAACAATCAGACTTTTGAACTCTCGATCATGATACATATAGTAGCACCGCACATTATTAGCCTCAGACTGGACTAGTATTTTATACTTCTCTTTTTATACACAAATGCTTAAATGACTGGTGTCCTGTTGCTCTGACCCCCATCATCAGCATCAGATTACATCTGCTCCGTGCTGCCCACCTCACTGAACTCACTGCAGTTTTCATATTTTATACACACTGGCAACTGACTTTTCTATGTAAATCACTTTGAATTACCATTGTGTATGAAATGTGCTATATAAATAAACTTGCCTTGCCTTGCCTTAACTATCAACTGACAGCTGAAGGTCAACACAACACTTCATATTTCCACCGATTACATAGAAACAGTCATCTTATTTTGTGTATACTGTATATTGTATATTATTAGGTGTATATTGTGTTGTGTAACAATATGTGTAAACTGTGTTATGTGTAAATCAGATGTTTTTTGTAATTGTCATACGGCTATGTTACTTGGAACCGCACCCAAGACTCACCCACTGTTGCACTTGCGTATATGGTTGAGTGACAATAAAGGGATTTGATTGATCTATTTTGTGAAGTGCTCCAGGATGGTATTCTTCATCTTGCAAGCCTCACCCTTATTACTCCAAACATAAAGATGGAAATTATGACCAAACAGTTCAATTTTGTTTCATCAGACCAGAGGACGTTTCTCCAAGAAGTAAGATCTTTGTCCCCATGTGCACTTGCAAACTGTAGTTTGGCTTTTTATGCCGGTTTTGGAGTAGTGGCATATTCCTTGCTGAGCAGCCTTTCAGGTTATGTCGATATAGGACTCGTTGTCTACCTGTTTCCTCCAGCATCTTCACAAGGCCCTTTGCTGTTGTTCTTGGATTGATTTGAACATTAGACGCCAAACTACGTTCATCTCTAGGAGACAGAATTTGTCTCCTTCATGAGCTGTATGATGGCTGTGTGATACCATGGTGTTTATTCTTGTGTACTATTGTTTGTACAGATGAACATAGTACCTTCAGGTGTTTGGAAATTGCTCCCAAGGATGAACCAGACTTGTGGAGGTGCACAGTGTTTTTTCTGAGGTCTTGGCTTTTTTCATTTGATTTTTCCCATGAGATCAAGTAAAGAGGCACTGAGTTTGAAGGCAGGCCTTAAAATACATCCAATCAGAAGCTAATTGGCTAATTGCCTAAAGGCTTGATATCATTTTCTGGAATTTTCCAAGCTGCTTATAGGCACAGGTCCTGTGAGACGTTAGAGCCCAGGAACCTGAATGACTCCACTGCTAACACAGTGCTGTTCAGAATGGTGAGCGGAGTCAATGTTAGTGTGTTCCTCCTGAAGTCCACTATCAACTCCACTGTTTTGAGTGTGTTCAGCTCCTGGTTGTTTTGACTACACCAGACAGCCAACTGTTCAAGCTCACTTCTGTATGCAGACTCGTCATCATCTTGGATGAGGCTGATAACAACTTACATTTATATAGCGCTTTTTCTAGAAGTCCAGCTTTAACTTAAAACGCTCCACATGGTATAGGGGGAATCTCCTCAACCACCACCAGTGTGCAGCATCCACATGGATGATGCGACGGCAGCCATAGTGCGCCAGAACGCCCACCACACACCAGCTATTGGTGGAGAGGGGATGGACAGTAGTCTCCCTGGGGGGCTATAATTCATAATTACTTGTATGACGTAATGACTATAATTACTTGTATTACTCTAGTGATGGAAAAAGAGGAGGTTGATATCCAAGGCTACGTACACTTGAAGGGTGACAATCCCATAGATGACACTGGCAAAGAGTTATGGACATACTAGATGTTCTTAGAAGCAACTCAGCATAGAGCCTTTTCCAGATACTGATTAGCCTAATTGGCCTGCCCACTGGTCTAAGGATGGAACCCAGACAAAAGACTCAGAGTAGCCCCCAGCAACTGACAGAATTCTGTCCAAAATTTGGATACAAATTCATACAGTCATACAGGCGATGTGGATGAAGAGATGTAGCCCCAGACCTGCTGAACACCGCCCTCAGATCGTGGTATGTCATGGGCACCCTCGACAAGTCGACAGGTTTGTCCTGTAACAAAAAACAAGACAAAACATGAGAAACAGCAGAACCAAGACAATGGGCAAGACAAATGAGGCTCCAGGATCATTTGAAAAGGCTGAAAACACAGAATCTTCTGTCCAAGAAATATGATGATTGTGCTTTATCCGCCACAGGTGCCAAGGGACCACAAGAGTTGATAGAGACTTGATAAGATAGAAGACAACTTCTTCCACTTGGTTACCAGAAATGCACTAGATAGAACTCATAGCCCGGAACACTCTGGCCAAACGAGAGCCACTGAGCTTGCATGCAGTGTGTTGAGCATTAAGTTAGACAGTGTGGACTGTCCACTTCGGCTCCCAAGCCTATCGACGCAGAGCACTGGTGTTCCATCTCAGCCTGGCAGGGAGGAGAGTGCATGAATAAGTGGATTTACTCCACAGAGTTCTGCTCACCAGTAACCTCTTCTCTACTGGTGAGCTCTGGCTTTTACTAGCTAGTCAGCAGAGAAATAACGGCTCGTCCACAGTACAGGGATAAAACCTGGGGGAGGCATCGTTGTTTTTCCTCCAAAGACAGCCAAGCTCTTCCTATCTGCATGGACTATATAGGGGAAGAAAACGAGATACATGTGCCTCTGATCATCAGATGAGTAGCGTGAACAAGTATTGCTAAGTGACGCTGTTTGCATCATCCACGTGACTCCTGTAAGTATAACACGCAGAAACACGCAGACAGACAGAACAAACCCAGATAGACTCACCGGGACAGTTTTGTGTTGTTTTTCAGTAAAAATACCTAAACATCAAACAAGATATATTTAATTGAGAAGCAAAACTGCATAAGATATTAATTATTTTTATTTTTAGAGGATTATATCTTGAATTAAGTTTATTTGTCTCCTTCAATTGGCGAATTGCTAATTATATGCTTTTTGCTAGAATTTTGTAAGATGAATGCTTAAAACAAGATGAAGCTATTTGCAAATGGGGTGGGAAAATAAATATTACAATATTTTTTTTTTTTTCATTTTAAATTTGAAATAATGTAAAAAATAAACTTAACTCAAGATATATTCTCTGAAAACTAGTCTAATTATCTAATTCAGATTTTCGGACTTGAGAATTTTGCTTCCATATGTATCCAGTTTTACAAGACTAAAATACTTATTTTTTTGTAGTGTTTGCCACTGCCTTTAGAGTTACATTTAAAAAAAAAACAACATCAAGACATGATGTGTATGTGAAGATGTGGGACATTATCATGACCAGTACAATTGTTGCTCTGTGTGCAGTGTTGCTTTAATTAGGAAGTGTCATATGTACAGTGGTTCATGCTTTGAGTTTTCAGTCTTGTGGCACATTTTTTTATAGTATGTCGGAGATATGTGGGCCAGATTTTCATAAAGCCTTCCCTCACAATAAAAAAGTTTCAGACGAAAGGTTGCGCATCGGAGTGTGTGGCAGAGAAATAGATCATGAGCTTCCTGTCAAAAAGCACCAAACACCAAAGACCTTTGTAGACAGGGGAGCTGATCCTTTCCTAAACAGGTGCCATGCTATCATCTCCACCAAGGGATCTCAACTGGTTTAGTTTCTCAAGTGGCGACCAGACAATGTGCAAAATTATTGAAACATAGGAAATTCTTGAATTTCAGAGGTTTCATCCTCGCTCCAATTGAACCCATATTTAATGTATTTTGTGTGATGTTTTCTTTTACCTTGGATAGATTTGTTCATTATTTTTGAGGATGGGGGCATGTCATGCAACCTCTCCATGTTGGCATCTACCTAACTTAGCAAGCTTCAACCAAGTGATGAATGACGGATTAATCTGCAGTAAAATCGTGGAATCCAGTTAGACACATATCCTTCAATGTCAACAACAAAGACATTGGAAGTGTTTTCTCCCTTTTAATAGTGCTTAGCCAATTATTGTGCAAACCTTACTATGTATGACTACGATATGTTTATTGCTTTTGATTTCCTATTGTAATGTTTTTACCCTCATGCTGTATCAGAACAGACATGTGACTCTTCATCAGTCTTTTAGCAGGGCTGCTCATGGCAGAGCCAACCACACGCAAGCAGCCGTGTGGTCGGAATGTCACGTCCTTCTTGTTTACTTCTTGTAAAACTATATTCTGTTGGTTATCAAATGTGGGAAAATTACAACCATCATATTTAGTAATGCCTTTGGGTTAAAGTGATGTTTTGTAGATATAGGGACAATAGTTCCATCCATCCATCCATCGTCAACCGCTTATCCTGTGTACAGGTTCGCGGGGGGCTGGAGCCTATCCCAGCTAACATTGGGCGAAAGGCGGGGGACACCCTGGACAGGTCGCCAGTCCATCGCAGGGGACAATAGTTATTGTGCAAAAATTGTCAACTAATGCAAATAATTTTGAGAAAGCAAGATGCCTTTTTGAGTAACAAGTTAAGATAATGATTTTTCAAAATAACCATTTCAGAAAAGGTTAACCTTTTCACTTAATTCCAACCAAATTTGTCATTTCACAACATTTCAAGTATTCTATAAACAAATAAATCTCAATTGGATCAGTCAGTGTGAGCCCATTTTGAGCATTGTTCATAACTAATCTGTTCACCCCTCTTAAGAAAAACAATGTGTTTTATGGAAGCCTTTATCCTTTATGGAAAGTTATAAAAATGTTTTTTTTTTTTTTTTTTATTATATCACCTTGAACAAATCTGGTAAAAAAAAAGTACACTGACTAAACAAGTGTTTAGAAAAGTGCTGCAGTAGTTTTTGTTGCTATTTGCTTTGGGAGAAAATCAAATCAAATGCGTCTTTTACCCTATAGGGTCCATTAGCCCTATTGTACAGCATTTTATAGCATACATAATTAGTAAACAGCTGCATCGTTTTCCTATTTTGTGTTTATCTTTTAATGTTTTTATAATCATATTTATTTCCAATGGTAAGTCCTGTGTAAATGCATATATGCCACTTCTGTGCAGCATTAATCAGTCTGTGTTGATGTCCCTCATCATCCTTCAGATGCAGCTTCACTAGTGCCAGTTCTTTCCTCTACATTTTAATTTTTTTCATGATTTGAGAAAATTCCTTCATACTAAAAGTGCAAACCTGTCTGCAACGGGCAAGTCCCATGTTCATAGCAGGTATACCCAAATAAAAAAACCTGAATAGGGCAAAAATCATATCAATGAACCGTCCAGCTTGACTGGCACATGTATCTTCACTGAAAAAGGATTCTAATGGGCTCCATCATTTATAAACCACTGTTACTGTACTAGTCGGTACAGTTATTGAAGGCTGCCCCTAGTTTGTGTCCAATCAGAGACTTTCCGGACCATATACCGTGGAATGAATAAAACAGCAATGCGTAAACAAGAACACGGAAAGTCCTCCGCCCCCTTCCCCATATGATCTCAAAGAAACCAGTTCCGTGTTCTGTGCCACTATACTAACAGTCCAAATGCGTTCAAGCCTCTGTTTGTAAAAATCAATACGCATCATCAACATGGACACATGACATGTAGCAGGTAAGAGATGGTTGTTACTGCCAGATCAAACGATGCAGCTGCGTATCTCTCCCTTCATCGTAAAGTTTCGGGAGGGATGGGAATGCGGTCTTGTGTCATATATCAAGTCCGTCAGCGTGTCTGTCTCTGTAGGGTTGTAGTGGTCACGGTAGTGCTGGATATTTAGTGCGCAATGGAGCGATAAAAACGCTCGCGCTCCTTCACAGAAAGTGACACATGAACAAATGGCAGCTAGCTGTAAGTCAGTTTGAAACGAGTGCGTTCGATGCTTCTTGTCACACGTTATCTAGGTACAGTAAACGCAACGCCGATGTTACAGGAAGATGACGTATAGAGTGACGCCGACGATGGGTAGTTTTGGTAGTTGATTTCATAAACAATTATTTCCATGAGGGTGTTATAATAAACAACGTAATGAGAATAAATTGAGACATATCGACGGATAAGGTTCGACAAAGTAGCTACTGCTTCTTACCTCTATTTCTCAACACCTTTAATATAAGTCTAGATACTACAGATAGTAGGAGTCATACTTAAACACAACATGCTGATTAAAATTATACGTTCAATGATCTACATGTTGTTTCAAAATATAGACGGCACAAAATGGCTCGGTCCCCAAACTTTCCATATTACTTTTTATAAGTTGTTATGGAAGCACACAAGTAGTTAGAATTAGACATGTATTGAGTGAGTCAGAAATGTCGTTAGCGCTTCTGTGACACTTCGCTTTCGATTTGATCAGGGGCGGGGCTTAATGCGCATTTATTCTGATGCACCTGCAGACTATTCTAACAAATCCAAGTACATTCAGTTTCTTAGGCATTAAAAAGCACCAAAAGCTAGACATAAACATTTCCTGCTCAAAAACCAATAAAATGCATTATTTTATTAAAATGTTTATTATTATTTATTTTTGTAAAAACTTATATTACTGTACATACTGTAAATTATATAAAATTATTTGCTCGTGATTTTTCAAACCATAATTTTTTCATATACATTGAAAGGTCTGTCTTAAGGAAATGTAGTAGCCTACCCATTATGTCACGAAGGAAGAGGAAGCTATGGTCCCTTCCAGTGTCCGAAATAAACGTTTCCATAAGGTGTCCATAATTGGCTCCTTGATTTTTAGGGGAATTTAAATGTAATTTATTTGTTTATTTTTATGTTTATGAGTGCATTTCTTTCCCTAAACATTTACAAATATATTGTGTCATCCTTTTATTCAAATTATTAAATTTAATCAATTCATTAACATATAATATATTACCTCCTATCTATAAAATAAATAAACATCAAATTATATTTTAAGTGATAATGTGTAAAACTAGGCTTAGAATTAGATTTAAGAACTATATCAGATGTTGTAATGATAATAATTATAAGCAGTTTTTTTTTTTTTTGCTCCCAATGTTTTGAATTGCAGGTGCATTTTTGTCACTTTTGGTGGCATTTTTGCCCCGAGCCCCCTTCATTTCTGACCCTTGGCCATTCAGCAGAGTTTAACTTTGAGCAATAAAGTGCTTGGATCTGCCATCCACTTCATCCTTACATCAACCGCTCCTACATTACCTCATCGTGACGATGACACCACAGAGGAAACACCTGGTGAGGGACTTCAATCATTTCATCACCTGTTATATCTGTAAAGGGTACCTGATCAAGCCTGCCACCGTGACAGAGTGCCTGCACACCTGTGAGTATCTTGAGAGTCAGTGAAAATTTGGTGTCAAAGCAGAGATGTAATGATATAAAGGACGGCATCGATTTTTTTTACATTCAGATATAGCCTAAGTAAATTTACTTAATTTATATAACAATAAATAAATACATATATACATAAATAAAAAAATGCTTTGTTATTGGGGCATGACATATCTGAAAACTCCCACATTTTCATTTATAGTTCACCCTGTCATCTGTACATCAGTCACCATGACAACAGATATCCTCCTCAATGCATAAGCTATTTGCACTCAAACTCTTTTCTTAAGTCAGTTTTGTATCTGTTTTTTATTATCTAATTATGGCATAACATATGTGATATATATGTAAAATGTATTATGCTTCTGTATTATTATATGTTGAAATATCTGATTTGGAGAATATGTTAGACAGAGTTGCTGCTGAACTCTTAAAGGGATATTTCACCCAAAAAGAAAAATTCTCTCATCATTTACTCATGCTATCCCAGATGTGTATGACTTTCTTTCTTCTGCTGAACACAAACAAAGATTTTTTCTCAGCTCTGTAGGTTCATACAATGCAAGTGGTGGTGAGAACTTCGAAGCTCCAAAAAGTACACTTCTGAAGTAATACAATAGGTGTTGGTGAGAAACAGACCTATATTTAAGTTTAAGTCAAACAATTAACTATAAATCAGCAAAAAAATAAAATTAAAATAGAAGAATGTGGAAGTAAAAGTGGAGATTGATAGTAAAAAAAGATGTTCAGACTTACATTTTTTATCTGTTTCTCACCTACTATATCGCTTCTGAAGACATGGATTTAACCACTGGAGTTATATGGATTAACTTTATATTGACTTGGAGATTCAAAGTTCAGGTCACCATTCATTTGCATTGTATGGACATACAGAACAGAAATATTCTTCTAAAAATCTTATTTATGTTCTGCAGAAGAAAGAAAGTCATACACATCTGGGATGGCATGAAAGTGAGTAAATGATGAGAGAATTTTCATTTTTGGGTGAACTGTCCCTTTAATGCTGTTTTGAGTGTACTCATCATCGCATAAAAATAATATTGATTTTAATTTATTCAGAATGGTATTTGTATAGACGACACTATGCACTGGATATTTTTAAGAGAACATATTCTTTTCAGCAGTTCACTCATAACAGCAGATCAG
The DNA here is from genome assembly GCF_025860055.1 of Xyrauchen texanus. Classification (NCBI taxonomy): domain Eukaryota; kingdom Metazoa; phylum Chordata; class Actinopteri; order Cypriniformes; family Catostomidae; genus Xyrauchen; species Xyrauchen texanus. The sequence goes on from NC_068315.1 coordinate 21,232,221, forward strand.
CAATGATGTTAGTCAGCTGCAAAAACTGTTTGTGTGTTGATAGCTCTCTGTGTGTGCAGAGCAATAAGGTCATTTTCACTGCTCAAGGATGGGCAGCATTTCAGATACATGTACTTGAAATACCTTTTTGAAATACAAACTACTATTTTGCACTTTGTATTTTTAATTCTTTGAAAAAAAATCAAATATAATTTGTATTTAAATACATTTAAATTTGGTATTTGTGTATTTTCAAAACCAGTCAACCTCTTTGTTAGGCTGCTGATTTCCTGTATCAACTAGTTCAGGAATTCCCCCAACCACAACTTTCATTCATTGGGTGAGCTAATTTTCTGCATTCCTGCAAGGAAATATGGAGTCATGCTGCATTCCATTCAAGTCGGATGTGGGGTATTCCTACTTGAAATCTCTGATCTCTGTCCATAAAGGCATTCTATTGCCAGATGCTCGGAAGATGACATGTAAGGAAACAAAACTGCAATGCTCCTGTTAGCTTAGCAGGTATTTGACTGTCACCAGAGATGTTTACTAGCAACCCAATTGATAAACAATGCTGCAACGTTAGCATTTCTGCTACAGGTGTACTTTTATGAAAAGAGAGTGTAAAGTAACATGTTTTATACACTTGTTTCTGCAGGCATTTGTTAAACAAGTTTTAATATCATGTAATGCAGGAACTTTGACTCATTTATCGATATTGCTAAATAAAAGTGAATGTTTATCACTTACTCTGTATATCTCCCCTGGTGCCGACATGTTTGTGTGATGTCACGCACCTGTATCTCGGCGAAATCGGATGCTGCCTTCAAGTACACAGAGGATGCTTGTACCTCCAAGTCGGGCATTCATAACAACGACATGTCACACATTTATGTTGGAAACAAAATATGGAAGAAGCCAAAACTTAAATAATAAAGCAATGAATGATGTTAAAAGCCCTTTATTTCGGTTGTACCAGTGAATAAACAAAAGCGAATAAACCTGCATCACTTTTAAATGACATATGTTTTATTAATGCATGGTGTCTAGCATATTATTAATTCATATGCTTAAAACAAACTGTGAAGGATGAGTCATTAGTTGTCATATAACAAATTAGTATTATTGAAATAAATGACAGAAGTTGAAATAATTTTGCTAAATCATTGCTTTTCATCATCTTTCATGTCGACACAACCCTTCCAACATCCCAACTCACAAATCTAGAATTTAGAGTTTTCCACTCGTTTTCCCACGACTTTGTGGGGTCATTCATGTTCTCGGAACTTGTTATTATTAGTTAGAATTCCTACTTGAAGTGGCATTCCAGTGCACTTTTCCTAGTAGGCAGTTGGAAAATCCGACATTCCGAGATGAATGGAATGCAGTATGAGATAAGTTGAGGATGTTGGTCGAATCTACTTGTTGCAAAAACATAATAATCGCTGTCAATAGTATTTTTTTTTTTTACTGCAATTTCCATTAAAATAGTAAGGTAGCTACTTCTTACCAGCATATGCAATACATGTCAACAGTGAAGAAATCGCTAGCTAGATCGCTAGCTGGCAAGCTAAAATGGAACATCGTTCAGATTTGCCTTCAGTTAACATGAAGGAATAAAAGAGCACTGGCAAGGGGAAAATAGCATTAGAACTAGCGCTAGTTAGTCAGTCTTGCTAGCTAACCGGTTGTTGTTTATAGCAACTGCTTGTGTATTTGCTAGCTAGTCAAGTGTGTAAAGCATTACTCCTTGCTAGAGCACAAGAAAAGTACACACTGTTTACACATGATTTATTTAATAGGGTTCACCACTAGTAATAGGTGGCCGCAGTGTAACCTCAAATCAAATCAAATCAAAATCAAATCACTTTATTGTCACACTACCATGTACACAAGTGCAACAGTAGGTGAAATTCTTGTGTGCAGTTCCGAGCAACATAGCAGTCATGACAGTGACGAGACATATACCAATTACAATAAACAACATACTTACACAAAACAATTTACAAATCAAATGTACACATACTTACACAACACGATAATTATATACAATACACACAATATAGAATACAAAATATAGAATACAATAAGTAAGGAGTATATGAAATATATATATATATATATATATATATATATATATATATATATATATATATATATATATATATATATATATGAAGTAGTATATTGAGGAGAATATGTTGACAGTCCAGTGTGAGATTATAGATTAATAAAGTGCAGTGCTAATTATTGATCCTGATAGATCAAGTGTTCAACAGTCTGATTGCTTGGGACATATATACGCATAGAAATGGCTGCTATTTGGCCTTTTCCACCAAGTAAGTTTGTAATAATGTAGTGTACCTGTTTATATATAATTGTCTTTAATTGATTGAAGAGGTATTGTAGGTGAAACGAAATGAAAAGTTTATATGGAGTTGTACACCAAAATGTTCTTTGCATTCAGAATAGATAGATTTCAGTCTAATAATGATACTTCATTGAATGGCCGATTTTAAATGTATTTTGTGTATTTTATTTTGATACATTTAAATAGAGGTATTTTGTATTTTTATTTTTAAATTAAGTTTTCACGTATTTGTCCCAATCACTGTCACTACTGTGGTGTTGCTTGTGGAATTTGATAGGTATTTCTCTGGCAAGACAGCATCAGCTAAAGGTTTATCTAAATGTTAATTTGTAGACACTGGTTTTAATTGTAGTCTATAGTCATTCTTTCAGTAAACTGCACAATGTAGAAGGGGATCAGAGAGATTGTGGGATACAAATGTACCTCACCCTGGCAGTCATTGAAATGTCCATAAAGGCAGAGAGTTAACAGAGTGTGGTTACATTTACATGTATGGATTTGGCAGACACTTTATTTGTCCGAAGCAGCTTACATCAGTGCTATCAATCAATGCATAAAATACATCAGTATGTGTGTTCCCTGGAAATCGATCCCATGACCTTGGCATCGCTTCTAGTACCATGCTCTGCCATTTGTGCTGCAGGTTGGGTTTGTCATGGATCTCTGAAAGCGTGAAGTGAGGAGGACCCAAACACAAGAGCACAAGATGGGATTTTAATAAATTTAAAGAAAAAAGAACACAAAACTCTCACGGTGGAGAGAAAACTAAACAAATCCAATATGATAACAAAACAAAACAAAACAGGAACCAGAAATAATGGAGAAACAAAAGAGATACATAAACTACAGACAGATTACAAACATGACCGAAAAGATTAGACTGTAGATAAACATGACTTGACCGATATGACTAAACAGAGACAACGAACTGGCACAAGACAGAGCACACAGGGAGAATATATGGGAGAGAAATCAGGAGGTAAAACATGGAGAACAGGTGTTGCAGTGATCAGCTAACAAGGTAATGAAGTATTCAGGGCAACTGGGCTGAGATCATTGCGGCACCTGCAAAACAAAAGAAAGAGAGAGACATAAGGCGTGACATGACGGAAGACTGAGAGACATGAGGCAATACAGAAACAAAATAAAGCCACGCACTCTCACAGAAACAAACACACAAATGACAAAAGCACATATCACCAGCAACTACAAGGCAACATGCACAGACCGAAGTGACCAAACCTCAGTACACCGTGAAGGCAGATTGCGACCCATACACACAGCACAAAGCGAGTGCAACGCAAAGCAGGCCTAAGGCCTCGAGAGACAGACACGAACATTGATGCGAGTGCATGCTGTCAAGATGACAAAAAGAGCAATGCACTCATGCCAATAACATACAAGACACGAGGACTCATGATGATGCCAATAAGGCAAGTCATGCATTCTCAAACAAGACACAGACTAAACAAGACACTAAATATGAATGTCAGAGCTCAACCACAATGATGATAAATTAATAACTAACCAAAGTGGCTGAACCCTGAAAGGGTTAGACAGAGCCCATCATTATGCAGTTACTCAACAGATACAGCTTTTTAAAAAGCTGTAGCTTTTTATCTAGTTTAAAATGTTCATTGAAGAGTGAAGTTTGTATGCTCCAATACACTTCAAAATAATTTCTCTTTTCTTTCTCTCTTGATCTCTGTCCCTCTCTCTCACTTCTGAACAGTTTGTAAAAGCTGTATAGTGCAACATTTTGAGGACAGCAATGAGTGTCCAAAATGTGGTATCCAGGTTCATGAAACAAATCCTGTGGAGATGTTAAGGTAAACCACATTGATCCATTACAACCTACTACTAAGACAAAACCTCTTCAGAAAGTCTACTTCAACTGGTCTAGGTTCAGATGCAGTGCAGCATTGCAGAACAGATCACAATACAAACTAAGATCAAGCAAAAACCTATCAGCAGTTAATTGACAGGTTTTAAATTTGGATCGTGAAGAGAAATAGAAGTGTTAGGCCAGAACACAACTCATATTTTACATACAGTAGATCAGTACACTGCCAAAATGAAGAAATAATAATTTCTTTATCAGAATTTTTGTCTTGTTTTCCTGCAAGACAATTTATGAGCATTTTTAAAGGAAGATACATTTACCTGAGAAGCAAAATGACATCAAATTTAGGATTTAAAAAAAAATGTATTTCAGAAAAAACGTCTTAAATAGTATTTTATTTTTTACCCTATTGTCATAACCCAGTTTTTCTTGTTTTAAGTATAAATCTACAAACATTTAGATTGGTGTTATATGCTTAAAACAAGAAAATGGGGAAAAATGTAAGTTCTAGAAATATTATCTGAAATCAACTCTTATTTTGCACAATTTTGCTTCTTGAGGATTTTGTTTCTTGTTTTAAATGGATAGTTTACCCAAAAATGAAAATTCTCTCATAATTTACTCAACATCATACCATCCCAGATGTGTATGTTTTTTTTTTTTTTTTTTGCAGAACACAAATGAAGGATTTTAGAAGAATATATCAGCTCAGCAAAAAAAAAATCACATAAGGGCATTGTAAAAGTAATCTGTAAGATTGGGTGAGAAACAGATAAATATTTAAGTCCTTTCCCTTTTTTACTATAAATATCCACTTTCACTACCACGTTCTTCTTCTTTTGTTTTTTGGTGATTCGGATTCTTCATGCATATCCCTATACTGGTCGGAGATAGTAAAACATAGAGATTTATATTAAAAAAGGACTTAAATATTGATCTGTTTCTCGCCCACACCTATCATATCGCTTCAGAAGGTGCAGTATGGATTTAACCACTGGAGTCTTATGGATTACTTTTATGATGCCTTTATGTGCTTTTCTAAGATTCAAAGTTCTTGCCACCATTAAGTTGCATTAAATGGACATACAGAGCTGAGATATTCTTCTAAAATCCTTCAATGGTGTTCAGCAGAAGAAAGAGAGTCAGACACTTCTGGGATGGCAAGAGAATGATTATTTTTTGTGAACTATCCCTTTAAGGATGTTAAGATAAAGAAGAAATATCAGATTAAGAAAGTGAATTTTGAAGGAAAGAATTATGAACCACATTTGTCTGGTTTTGGGTATTGTGGGGTCGTAAAGTGACAGTGAATTTTATCCTGGTTGGGAAGCATTCCAGGGAACAGCCAGACTGTTTGCTGGAGCCAGAATGTCAGCTGTGAGACTGACTCAGTGCAGTATTGCTTCTCCACACCTGTGATACATCTCCACCCCAACACCATACATTATAACATAACAAGAACATAATCTAATAGTGTTGAAAGGACATCAGCATGGCTCACCTGTTATTTCTTTGGTAGCTCACATTTCTGCACTCTACTGTAGTACCATAACCATCTTTTCTCTCCTTGTATACAAATTTTTTCTTTTTGTTAAAAGGCTGGATAACACTTTAGAAGAAATCATATTCAAACTTGTGCCTGGTCTTAGAGAAAGTAAGCATTTGCTTGATATAACATAATCTCAGTCAAGCAACCTTTGTCTCATACACAAATACTAAATATCAACAAGCATTAAAATTTGTTATTTTATTGTTAATTTGTTATCTCCTGTTTGTCTTCCATCCAGAGGAATTGCAGCAAGAGATTGAATTCTGGAGGAGAAACAAGTCAAAAGAAAAAGTTGATGGTATGTGACATACTAACCATACTACCTGCTAAGCTAATGTCTTATTTTTTAGCTTTTGTCTCTCCTGGCTTTGGGTCAGTCCTGTGTGAGTGAACTCATGGGCTATGGATATAATATAAAAATGATATTTTGAGCACGCAATATGGTATTTTGAGAGTACAACATGTTTTGGTGTGCAAATGTATACTTTGTGTCAGAGCGAGGCAAAGTGACCCAAAAGCAAAAGAACAGTGCAAAGGATTTATTAACAACAGAAAATGTCAGTAAAGATTCTTAGTGCGTGTAGTGGCCGTGCAGTGGACAAAGGAGGAGTGTGTTTGTAGACACAGTGGTTCGTAGTTCGTACGTTGTGGAAGTCAGGAGCAGATCTGTAGGAAGTGTCCATTGAACCCTGGTGTGGTGCAGAGAACAAAGCCTGGGTGAAGGATGGCAGTCGTATTCCCAACATGTGGGCAGAGACGAGGAATCCTCCACTGGTGACTCGTGGTTGGTGAGGACAGGCATACAGCAAACTGGAAGGTAACCATACTTTCCGACACGTGGGCAGAGATAGGCAACCAACAGATACATGAGACCGCACCAACTAGACAAAGAGAGCAAGGTAAGCTGCTTGAGAGCACAAACAGCATATCCAGCCTCGGACATGACAAACGAGGGATTTAAATAAGCAGGAAACAAACAAAGGGCAGGAGCCGCTCGCAGCTGAAAGTTGGCATGATCAGCGTTCCCATGGCAACAATTAGGGTTGCCATGGAAACGCTGATTCTGCATGCCAGCGTCACCTGAAACACATGAACAAAAATACGCTGTGAAAAAAAAACAAACAGGGAACGATGATGCCACGGTCCTCGTCAGACAAAAACCTAACCTGATGAGGTGACAGGACCGTGACATCACCGGAGGGCACACAGCGGTAACTCGCACACGGCTGTCACTAACATCCGGACACGTGTGCTCACACAAAGAAGGTACAAAACACGAGACAGGACAATAATTCGTGACACTTTGCGTGTGACACAAGATGATATTTTGAGTGCACAAAAATATATTTTGCATGTTTTGTAAAGCAATTTATTTCTTGCTAAGATGAATTCACTTTGAGAAAACAAAACATACATTTTGTATTTGAATAAAGTTTATTTTAATGTGAATTTGCACAGAATTCTGAAATTTACGTAACACTGTTTTTGCATGTGCAAGATCTTACCTCATACCCACTTTGCATGTGCTCATAGACTGCTTGTTTGCTCAACAAGGTCACATCATTATAATCTGCCAGAATTTAAGCCAATCATAGATGAGCTAGTACATTTTTATTGGCTGTCTTGAACACAGATCATGCTGAGAATAAAAACAAGAGGAAGAGGAGAAGTGAATAGTTTTGCATTCCAAAGCTGTGGATCTTGAAATGTTCAGTATGCTGTTTTTACAAGGTTTATGCATTCTACCACAACCCTTCTGGCAAAATTTATTAATGAGAAGAAATGGAAGAAAAGAGGCTAATTATGGCTCCTGTCATAGTTTGGGGCACATTAAATGTACAGTATATTGAACCTTAATTGTCTGAGACTGCAGAAATGTGAAAAAATAAAAATAGAAAGAAATCCTTAGCATTGCATTATCCTAGGCTACTATATTTTGAATAACATACATTACAGTAAGTTAAGCCTTACATTATTCCTGGTGTATCTATAATCCATGGGGTAAATATCTTTTGTAATGATTACTGCATACAGAATATAAAGTGTGTACTGAACTTGGAGCATTGTGCCTGTTGGGTCTTCTGCTACATTTACACTGAGATGTTCATGGTTGCTGGCGGAATTTGTCGGAATAAGGTCGGAAAAGCAAATGAGCAGTCTAAAGTTATGAGTGCACGTGGGGAGCATACAAGAAAAGAGTACAAATGAGATCTTGCACACGCAAAAAATGTATTAATCTTGCAAGAAGATACATTGCTTTGCAAAACGCATATAAAAAAGTTCAAGTGCGTACATAATAACTTTTTGTGCGATCAAAATATCATCTTGTGCTCTCAAAATATCATATTGCACATGCAAATGTATTATTTTTGCACGCTCAAAATATCATCTTGCACACACAACCTTTTTGTGCAGAATTTTGGCACATTTATAACTCCATAATGGGCCAGGTTACTTTGCCGTATCAGCATTTACACTTTTGATGTCATTAGACTTCTAGTGTCAATTTTGTTCCCTTTGAAATATTGTCTTCACAACTAATATACTGTAAATCTACCACAGTCTGTAACTCTGTTCCAAACCCTAGTGAGCGGCCTACATAAACAGGATTTTAAGGCATCATAGGTGTGATTATTTATTTGAAAATTAGTTCAATCTAATCAGACTTTCTAGTTCACCCAATTTTTGTGTGTGCAAACTGTTATATTAATACAAGATGGCCTAAACTCAGCAACGTGTGCTAATACAAAAGTATATTGTATCCGGAACTGAGAGTGTAGTCACGTATTCTGTTTGCTTCATGTGAGTGAACATTAAAATAGGTGGTGCCTATGTAGACTGCTTCGTATAAGTCATTTAGGAGATTCCAGATAGTTAGGGTGCATTCTTAGAAAGGAACTGCCTTGTCGGCAGTAGACAGTGATACAGTAAACTTCTCAATCTACAGCCCTTGTGCTCAATGTATAAGCCAACATGAATGACTTTCATAATGGTTGGAGTCAAAAAGGCAACTTGTAAATGTTTGCAGTTGTAAGCAATTCTTAATGCTTAAAACCACATTTATAATCTCCATCCATCCATCCATCTTCAACCGCTTATTCGATGTCTGGTCGCGGGGGCAGCTGCTCCAGCAGGGGGCCCCACACTTCCCTATCCTGAGCCACATTAACCAGCTCTGACTGGGGGACCCCGAGGCATTCCCAGGCCAGTGTGGAGATGTAATCTCTCCACCTAATCTTGGGTCTTCCCTGAGGCCTCCTCCCAGCTGGACGTGCCTGAAACACCTCCCTAGGGAGGCGGCCAGGGGGCATCCTTACCAGATGCCCAAACCACCTCAACTGACTCCTTTCGACGCAAAGGAGCAGCGGCTCTATTGCGAGCTCCTCACGGATGACTGAGGTCCTCACCCTATCTCTAAGGGAGGAGCCCGCCACCCTTCTGAGGAAGCCCATTTCGGCCGCTTGTACTCGCAACCTAGTTCTTTCGGTCATGAGCCAGCCTTCATGACCATAGGTGAGGGTAGGAACAAAAGAGGTTATAGTAGTGACAGAAGAGGTTGGCATACTGTGAATTTTTCCTTGGATGTATTAATTTTCAACGATTACTTATAATCATTTAAAGACAGACCTTTTAGCTCTGAGGCTGTTCATCGATTGTATATGCTTCTGTTGAAGACATCCCACTGCATTACTTCAACTTCATTGCTTAACAATCATGTTTAATAATGGGATTCATGGTAAACAACTACATTACCTATGGTACAGCAGAGAACAGTTTCCCAATCAGAGAACCGTGGCCAACAAAGCCCACAATCATCTCGAGGAAATTCTTTGCCACCAGAAGTTCATCACGCATAAATTACAATCTAGTGGATTCCCATTGAGATGACTCTATTTCACCCGTGGAATTTCGCAATGACAAGCAATGTGTGACCGTGCCTTAAAAGTCAGATAATTTTTATATAATATCAATTAATTTGGTATCTGGACACGTAATACTTTCACAAAGTTTAATTACATAAGTTGTATTTAAACACACAACTATTTTTACATTTAGCAGGCTAGCAGCAATGTAAATATACAGTTCAAATTATAGTCTGCATGTCACTGTAGATGCTAGAAATGGCCCGCCCCTTACTGAAATGGAAAGTATGATTGGTTGGCAAATGTCCAATTGTGTCTGAAATGAACGTTCAGATTTTTTTAAATATTACATTTCTTTAACATTTGCACCACTGTTTTTGTCTTATTCTTATTTCAGAGGATGGCCCTATATGTAAGAGAGCCAAACTAGATAATGAGGAGGATGATAAAGGTGATGGAGACTACCACAGGAGTGATCCGCAGATAGCCATCTGTCTAGACTGCTTGTGGAACAATGGCCAAATGGGGGAGAACATTGTTAAGGTCAACCACGTTGAATTATATATCTCTCCTCCACCTGTTTTTATTAAACTGCAATTCATAAACGTGATGACGCTAAACATTTTCCATCAAATTTATTCTGAATACCGTTGAATCAACCTATGAATGCCATTAGTTGTATGACATCAACATGTTTGACAACTATCTAATGGTTCACTGTTGTTGAGCAGGCCAAAAACACTTTTTCTTTTTGCTTTGTTTTCCAGGGCTTAATGAAAAAATATATTTGCTGCTCATCTAGAGTGACTATTGGAACAATCAAAAAGTTTTTAAGTCTGAAGTTAAATCTTCCGACTTCTTATGAGGTAACACCTGAACATCTTTTGAATGTCTATTTAAGTGACCACCATTCCTTGGCATAAAAAGCATATTGGTACAACTAGGATGTTTTATGTTGTTTTTTATTTTGTTAATATCCCTTTAGCTTTCTTGTGCATGCTGATCATGCTTATTTTTGGGTTGAATGAGCTTTCTTCGGCAGTTTTAGTCTACTCTACAATAAAGTTAATCTGACAGTCGCTAACTCTTTCTGCAGCTAGACGTTCTATGCAATGGTGAGATCATGGGCAAAGACCATACCATGGAGTTCATCTACATGACCCGCTGGAGGATTCGGCGAGAAAATGTAAGCCATGAGAATATAGTCCGCATACAGATATATTTGATTTGGCACAAGTTTTACGCCAGATGCCCTTCCTGACACAATCCCCAGTGGCTGGGGGACTCTCATTCACACAGGGCAATTTAACCCATGAAAACACAGGGTGTTTGCAAACTCCACACAGAAAGGCCCTAGTTTGAATGGGACTCGAACCCAGGACCTTCTTGCTGTGAGGCGACAATGCTAACCACTGAGTACAGAAGTACAGATGGTCTATTCTGTAAATTTAGATAATTTTTCCATGGCTGCTTCAGATCCTGAGATCAACATCTGAGTTTCAAGAATGATTCGCATAATGCACTTAAGATTCATGTCCCCTTGGACTGACAAAATTTGCTAAAATATTTTTCTCACCTGCTCCTTATAGTATGATGATAGCAAGATGAGAATGAAATTGCACTGAATTGGATCAGAAAGAGCCCCCATCTCATATAAGCAGAAAAATCTCCTTCATCTCATTTCAAATATAGCTAAATGATCATCTCTGATAGGTGCCATTAAGTGTCCTTGTGAAAGAGTCTTTTTTGTGTTCATGTGACTAACCTGGTAGATACTGCTGTGAAGATGTTCTCACATTCTCAGGCCCAAATAAAAAATATTTGTATTTTCCATAATCAGATTAAGAACTATTGCAGTTAACACCAGTTTACCAATTGCAATCAATAAATAACAGTAGCATATCATTGTTTTCTCAATGAAACATATATATAAAAATGTATGTCAGGGCTCCCATAATCAGGTAACATAAATATTGTGGTTTCCAGCCCTGAATGGAAAAGTTATGGATGTTCCTCGAATACACACAGTATTTTCTAGTTTGGCTCAGCTCTAAAATATTGCCCTGGCTAGAAATATTTGTTCTAAATATTTATCAGTGTTTTTTAATAAGTCCCAAATGACTGGAAAAGTCAAGGAAATGTATTGGTCAAAAAGTGTGGGAAGCTTAATACATGTAATGTCACAATAATAGGTTCCTAAGTGTAAAATATTTAATTGTGAACCATGTCATTAAAGACTTTGGAGTGTAATGAATCTACAATGTGTCCTTTTCTCCAGGCCTACCCAATGGTGCTTGAATATCGACCACGCATTGACTTTGGCTAGGCTGAAATACCTTGCACGAATTTCATCAACAGACAGCAAACTGAATGGACTTGTCCAGTTTGGAAGATGGACTCTTGTGTTAAACATCTTACAGCTGCTCTCTTATTAGGATATCTGACAACCTCATTTTCTAACACAGAGACAGATACTGTTAGAAAGATCTGTTAGCTTAATGCAGTCTGTGAAAAGATTTTCACACACCATGGGGATGTCATTCATTGATATGTGTCTTATTCCATGCTGTAGTTTATTTAGCAAGTTGGCACACCAGTCATTTTTGAGGGCCTTAATCAATATGCATATTACAACAATAGGATTTTAGTGCCTTTAGTACATTGTCTTAAGTGCATTTTTTTGTGTTGGCTTTTTAGCCTTTATTTTTATAGGACAGATAAGAGAGACAGAAAGTTGAAGAAGAGAGGTGGAGTTAGCACATGACTCAAACCTTGGTCGCCCGTGAGCCAGTGGCTCTTAAGCCTAGTACACACACTACGACTTTATCGCCGCTAGTCGCTACTATTAAGTCACTCCTGGGCTTTCCTATTGCTGTTGCTCTTTATTGGTGGCTGCTTGTCTGGCCATATCATTACAAATTGTGATCAGAGATAAGATGAAAACCAAGATTTAATTCTAATTTGACAAGGAATTCATTTTCTAACATTCTGCTGTTGTTACATAAACTACAGCAGCGCTCAGTGCATTTAATCATTAACCAGATTAGTGATCTATGTACAAAATGTACATCTCTAACCCACTCAAACTGACAATCATTTCTAAAATGTCATTCTATTTTGACAAATAATCAGTTATCTTGTCCCTAAGTCGCTTTGGATAAAAGTGTCTGCCAAATGCATAAATGTAAAAGAAACATTCTGCAGGGGATAGTGTTTTAATATGAATTGCAGCAGTGCCCATTGCATCAGATCACTAACAAGATGAACAAACTATCAATTTACGAATCAAACTCACTCAGACTGCCAAAACTTTTCTTTCCACTCATCATTTTTTATTATTTCCATGTACTGTATATGGTTACAGGCAACTCATGTAGAACATTAAAAATGCTCCTAGAAATGACAATTTCTCCTCTGTCTTGTCGTGTCTGCACTCGACTCCATTATCTCAAAGGACGAATGATGTGAGCTCCACTGAACGACGCCTTCACTCCTATTGGTTGTTGTTCCCGAATGTCGCTCACTATTTGCATAAAGTTAAACTTTTCTGAACTTTGTCGTGTCGCTCGCCGTGCCCACATCTAGTCACCAGAGATTGCTGTCGCTCATGTCGCCAGAAGTCGCCAGCTCTCATTATAAATTAATGGGATTGTGTCACTTTGTCGCTGGAAGTCGCTGCATGTGTGTAATGGCCTTTACAGTATATGTCAAAAGCACTACCAACTGCAGCACAGCTTTGACTAATTAAGAGTATTTGTGGACAGATTTGAATAAGAGTAGATTTCCAAAGTAAAATATGTTTAAAGGTGTCCTGTCATGTCATTAATCATTAATCTTCATTAATCAACATAAGCTCTTTGCTTGGCTCTTGGCTCGCCTGTTTTGGAGCAATGTATGTTGTTATATAGCTTCCTTTTGTCCGGATAGGAATTGTAACTGTGTGCTTTAGCTGTGCTGAGATTAGCACAGATTTTTAACAATACAAGAAGTCATCAATGGAGGATTTGTCATTTATTTATTTATTTTTGGTTGGAAATAAATCAAATCCAATTTTGTTGACAGTACATTCAAAAGCTGTGTGCAAAACTGTGTTCTTGGGTACCATGAGTCACTGCGGAAAGCATACAATAACAATTTACATTCAGAGCTTACTTTGGTTTGATTTCACAGAAAATGTTTGGCTTCTGACATTCACCCTTTTAAGTTCACTTGTCTGTAAACATGAATTGAAGGTCCAGCTATGTCTGTGAAAATGCTACTTGCACAGACGACATATTTTTTTGGGATATAAATGTCTTGTAGGACATTCTTCATACTATCAGTGACTCTTGGTTTGACATGGTGATCCAAAATGATCACACTGGAAATGTAAGCATAAGCGTAGTTCTAGCAGCAAGATCTCATGATTCATTCTATCAGGCATCTCATTCAATCACAACATAGCTTCCATCTATAAGCCTGCTAGCTGCCTCTGATTGTTCACATACTTCCATGTTTTCACCCCCCATCCCACCCCATCTCCACCAGATTAGGTCCCATCCTGGGTGAGGGTTATCTGATTGGATAAAAAATTATCCAATCAGAATTTATTCCTCGATGCTTACAAGCAAAGTGTGCTAACTTTTTCACAAATCGCATGCCCGAAGCCGAAGCAGTGCGTGAGTCTGGTGTCAGGCCTTCATAATTGCCACAGAATCCTCCAACACTGCAGTGAATAGGCATCTAAAGTCAGATTGTCAGATTCATCAGCCAATCAGATTTGACTTATTTGTTCTTGTGGGTGTGGTCTTTAGGATATGTCCCAGTCCAGGCCTTCTAGCTGGCCTTAATTGACGTAATCTGATGTAAGTAATTTGAAAGTGAAGAGCGCAAGATCTTGCAGAAATGTCATATACATCAGCACTGCACTTTATTAATCATCTCACACTGGACTGTCATAATTATATTCTCCTCAATACAACTACTGTATATATATTTTTTATATACTCTTTATTTTTATTTTTTATTGTATGTGTATTCTATATTGTGTGTATTGTTTATGGTACATTGTATATTATTATTGTGTTGTGTAGTTGTGTATATTAGATGTCTAAATTGTGTTGTGTAAATATGTTGTTTATTGTAAATTGGTATATGTCTCGTCACTGTCATGACTGCTATGTTGCTCAGAACTGCACACAAGACTTTCACCTACTGTTGCACTTGTGTAGATGGTAGTGTGACAGTATTTTGATTTGAGTCGGCTGTTATCACTGCTGGTATTGCCGTTACGAAAGCGATCCTTATGGATTTAAAAACATGAGATGTTCTGCATGATCTTGCGATTGATTAATTAAACAGGAAAGGAGGACTGATTTGCACTTCAAGTAAATTGTTAAGTGCTTTTTGCATTGTTATCGCAACATCAGGAGTTTTCTAAGTGTAAATTAGGCTGCTGGAGCATTCAGTGTCAGATCAAGTGTTGAAAAGTAACGTGTACCCTGATGAAACAAATTGTATTGCAAGCAACATTTAAATCGCAAATATTATTAGAGAGCTTTTTCTTGGTATTAGACCTCCTTGGTTCTGGCTTTCGTGCGTGGACGTGTTTTTAAAATGTCAGTTGGTATTATTAGTTGACTGCCATGTGATGGAAGATGAAGGCATCTTATTCATTGTGAAACTGTGTTGTCTTAATGGCATGAATCACACTGAAGGCCTAGACTTAAAATGCACGGGATGCAGCTGGTGATAATAGACAAACATGTATACCTCAAACCAGAGCCGGCCCAAGGCATAAGCGAACTAAGCGGCTGCTTAGGGCCCCGGTGGCCACCAGGGGGCCCCCAAGAGCACATGGAATTTTTTTATTTTGTTTTTAAAAAAATTTGTGATTATACTGTCAATGGACAATGGTAATTATACAAAAACGCAATATTATGTTAATGGGCTGCAGGATGCAAGCACATTCAGACAGCAAAACAGCAATGTCACAAAAAAAGAACATATCCTCTGATGCAAAGAAAAGGAAAAAGAAGAAAACAGAGGAAGAGAAAAAACATTTCTAAGTTCCACAAATAACTTTTTATTATTCATTATTTAATTCTATAGAAAAAGCAAAAAATAAAAAGACCCTGATCTGAAGTTTGTATAATATATTATGAACATTTTTAGTCTCCAAAGGTCCATAAAGCTAACTTTTGATAAGACAAGGGAATGTATTTGAATCTAAAAACGATAAAGGCATGTTAAGTAGCTAGGCTAAGTTACGAGCTAACATTAGCTGGCTAGTTAGTTAACATAGCCTATGTAGCATATCTTCCTTTTTAGGAAAGTTTGATTAATCATCCGTAAATACCATTGACATCTTAATATATTATAGTACAACATATTACTTAGCTAGTTTTAGATTAAAGTTTTTGTCTTCTGTGTAAAAATAACTTTCCTGGGTATATATTTTTTGTAATAAAAATAAGCTTCTGTTCCATAAACTTTGTACTGATAACAACTTAACATTATTTACATTAGTCTACCATTTTGGGGTCTTTGCTATCATATCCCAATATCATTATGCCTCAGTTAGCTGTTATAGATTAAGAGATGACTTGCTGCTGTGTATAATAGTTTGTGTTGAGAAAATAACATTCTGTTCTGTCAAATATGTACTCTTATGAAACTTCCCTAGGAGCACTGTTGAAATATTTTGGACGTGGGGCACAATCGATGCCACCTGCCCCAAGTGCCAGTGCTACAGCTGATGATGATTTTTCAACAATCCCAGATCAATATATTTATATGGATAAACCATGCCTTTGTTTTTGACAGACAGTTGCATTACCTTCTAATATGACATCTAACATGACTAGCTTTTATTATTATTTTCATCTTTCATCAGGTCCATCCTCTGCATGCGAGGAGCACTTCCCAGCACGTGCATCCACTGATGTTGTCATCTATCCTGTCTGACTCAGAAAGGACTGATCTGGTAAGCAGAGGGCCACTGCCTATAAAGGAAAACTTCACATTCCCTGAAAACACCTACAGAAAGTTAATTAATGGGGAAATAATGTAAGTGGAGCTGGCTCACTTATTCAAAAAGAAATGATGCAGTCTACAGCTTCTGCTGCAAATTGTTCTCTAGGAAGTCCACAAAACTGGTAACAGAGGATCAACAAGATTGGGTCAATATAGGTGTGCTACTGTTACAATTAAAACCATAGAAGGGTAAAATCATGCCAGGCAGACATTGGTATGTTGTAAGCAACACAGCTACAACTAATAAAATTGATAAGGGGTGTGATAGATTTATAGTGTGCGAATAAACAAGCATTGACAATATTCAATCATATTGGCGGCACCGAGGGGCCCCCAAATCAAATTCTGCTTAGGGCCCCATAAAGTCTTGGGCCGGCCCTGCCTCAAACCATCAGATTCATCTATACAGAGAAGCAGTGCTGGAGCACAACTAACGTACAAAACAAAACTATGTTTCTCTGCAAGTAACTTGCATTTTTATGCTTTAACCACAGAGGTTGATAGAGAGCCAAGAAATCTGTAATGTACCTTTTCAGTGTTTTAACTTGAGTTTCCTGATGTGGAAGGTCCTGAGCTGGTGTAAAACCAGTTCACAAGATTTTTAAAATATTGTCTGTTTTTGATTTTGACCACTTAAATTTGTTATTATTATTATTATTTAATATAGCCATATCTCTGTTCTCACACAATATCCTTTTTTTCTTTTCTTTTGAGGGTTTTGGTGACTTACCTCCACTTGTGCCTCATTTGATCAAATCAAAGTTCACTGGTGAACCTAACTTAGAAGTTTTGTGATATGATTATGCTTCCCTGGGACCCTGATTGAGAACAAATTTATCTCATTTTCATTGTGTCATTGTGAGGAGTGTGGTTAGCAGCAAAAAGTTAAAGTTCCTCTCAATCTGTAATTCTTTGGATTATATTTATTTTAAACATTGGTATAGTTCAAAATTGCTGTCTTGAATCTAAGCTTTTAATAAGTCATTCTTGCCTGTAACAGATCAAAAGAAATCCTCTGTGTTTAGTAAATGTCAAACTGAACATTGGAAATAGTCATAGTTTTCTCTTGAACAGTTGAAATAAGGGATTTGTTTGACCACATAAAAACACATCCAAACTGTATATCAGTCTTGTCATATTACACCAAAGGCACTCCAAATCATCTGAACAAATGGGGAAAATAGGCTAAAATTAATGGCGTGCAAAATAGACAATGCTTAGCCAATATTCAGCTGTATGTTGTTGATTTTGTTATTGTGAATGTTTCAAGTCATAACACTTTACAGAGAGGTTATTTAGGCTGTATTAGTTAACATGAACAAGCAATAAACACTACTTTTACAGCATGTATTAGTCTTGGTTAATGTTCATTTCAAGATATATTTGCAAACAATGAACAATTATTATTATTAATGTTTTTATTTGTTTTACAAATTAAAATGAACCAAGATTAATAAATTCTGTAAAAAAATATAGTACATTGTTAGTTCAGGGTACCTAATGCATTTACTAATGTTAACAATTAGAACATTAAAGTGTTACCAAGTGAAAACACAATCACATGACATTTGACCTGTTTAAAAATAAAAAACAAACAAACAAAAAAAACTTTTATTTTTGGATTGTGTTTGCAAAAAAGGGAACAAGAATGAATCTGAATTATATGTTTTTTATAAGAAGCCGTTGTAGATATTTTATCTGTAGAAATGGAAATGTATGTTGCTTAAAATAATCTATTCTATTTTTCAGTGTAATGTCCCTAAGGAGATTTCTATAGAGATTAGTCATGTACTTAAATAGAGATTAGTATATGGCACATGCCAGTTATTGTATTTGTGTGTCTTTGTTAAAAAAAAATAAAAAAATTTAAATTATGAAATCTCTGTTTGTGTATAATTTTTTAAATTATTATTATATCATTGTCATCTCATGGTACAGTATTTAAAATCAAACAGCAATGTTTGTTACATTCCATTTGTTACAGACTCCTCAGTTCTCTCCCTCCATAAAATGGTGTTGTTGCACTGTGGTTTGTGGCTCTCTGGGCTCGGCAACACCGCCTCATATTTTCTCTGTGATTTCATCTAAGATTCATCTGCCAAGGATAGAATTGTTCCTCTGCTAAAATCCATCGACTTTTGAAATGATTCAGTTTTCACTGCCTTTGGTGAGGAGAAAATGCTACCAAATTTTATTGGAAAAATTAGACATCTCTCTCTCTCTCTCTCTCTCTCTCTCTCTCTACACACACACACACACACACACACACACACACACACACACACAGAGAAAAATTGGTGTGGATATCCTTACGATGATTTTTAAACTGTACAAACTATAGATTATATCCCCTAACTCTACCCCTAAACCTAAACCTCACAAAAAAATTCAGCATTTTTAAATTTTCAAAAAAACATAGTTTAGTATATTTTTAAGCAATTTGAATTATGGGGACACTAGAAATGTCCTCATAAACCACATTTATAGTATAATACCCTTGTAATTACCAGTTTGTAACCTAAAAGAATGTCCTCGTAAACCACACACACACATTCTATGTTGAAGGTTGATGAGGGAATGTGACCATCGAATTGTGTATGTGTGTGTCAATCATTGTCTCTCATAAATGGGAAGGTTATGCTGGTTAGCTGTGCTTTGTGTCAGTTAATCCTTTGAAAGAAGCACTGCCTGGGCTTTAAGGCCTCAATATACTTCCTACAAAATTGAAAACGAATGGATGTGACGTCATTTAGAACTAAATCTGGCCAAAAATAAGCCGTTTTTTCTTATGTTTCGGTGGATCATTGCAGCTCACTTGGGAACTTTTAGGAAAAATTCTTGGTCTAGGATGATAGCTTATTTTGTTTACCTTGCTTATTGAGTCAAAATCAGTCAACATGAACACATCCATATGCAGAGTTATTAGTGAGCTGGTGCAAATGTACCTAAATCTGTACGATCATTTACTTAGAGACATTTTCCAAGACCAAGTCGTGATTTTTTTTTTTCTACTAAAAGAAATCTCAATTACTCTCAAGTGCCATCTGCAGCAAAAGCCATTCACACATCTGTCTGACATAAGATATGCCTCTATCATCATTGTTTTATCTTTGTTCTGAACATTACACTAATCTTTGCAATGGTATCAGTGTCATAATAATTTACAATAACAGAGTGTAACCGGTGCATATTATGGCCTCGTGTAGCATGTTAGCACATTAGCATCATTAATTCATAATGTAAACAAGACTTTTTTAAATTGTTTTAATTTTTTTTTTATTGCTTGAATAATGTAAACAAGACAAATAAAAAAAATTCTACTGCATATATAGTACTTTAAATCATCATCGAGTGGTTAAACAGCTTTTTTTCCTGACCTCATATGAATTCTACTCAGAATGAGTCATAAAGCATTGATAAATCATTTGTAATGTTTTTCATATAACGTCCTCATATTTAAATGTACTTCTAAACACCTCCCACATAAATGTGGTGGTAGTCTGAATTTTTGGTAACAATTTACAATTGCTCGTCTGTTTAGAACTTCTTTTACCCCTAAACGAAGAGTGAAGAAGTACTTCTACGGAATTACAGTATATTGAGTCCTTTAGAATTCACTCTGTATATTTCACTCTGTTTTTAAAACACCACCCCTGGTTTTCCGCTCTCTCTGCCTCAGCCAGGCCGTGAGTTTTTTCTAAAAGCACTATATTCCTTCAAGCTACTGGTGTAATAAAGTGTCTCTCCTACCTGTGCCAAATTCATTTGAAATCTGGACAATAGAGAATGACTGTAACCTTTGTGTCTTTACTCTGCAATACTCTTTTTTTGCATAAAGGAATAGTGACTTCAGGGCACCATTAACTAAAAATGCAATTCCATGATGCAATGCTGCACCTTGTATCTGCAAGTAGTTTGGCTTCTCAAATTGGCCTAATTAGTGCCTTTATTTGCTTAGCTGTCTACATTTATATGTCAGTGCTGGCTCTCCAAACATTTAACCAAACATTTGTGTCACTTTTAACTGAGGCTCTTTTCAGCATTTGACTGCATTGAATAAACATTTGGGAAAATTTCTCAAGGTGGGACTGGTCTGAAAAATATCAACTTGCATAAACAGAGCCAGATATATTGTGCAACAGCAGTGTGTCTCCAAGATGTACGATGTAATCTATCATTAGAGTTCAGTGTTATGTATCTTCTTGTCAGTTTTCATTACCAGCGAATGGTAACATGTATGCATACTGCTTGTAGATCCATCTTACCCATTGACACTTTAAAATATCCACTCCCTCAGAGCCTTCAGTGGTCTCATTCACCAAGTTTCTAGTCATGGGTAGATCATTTTGATAATGCTGACTGTCATCAGCAGTCTAGTTTATTCCATTAAGAAAACAAGTGGCAAGCCCATGGGATGCAAATCAATGGAAGCTGTTTGTACAATCTTCCATTTGCATGAACTTTACGTGATTGAGAGCTGATTACTTGATGATGCCCTGTGAGCCTCAACAGAGAATATAATAAAAATGCCGAAAGCTGCAACATGGATCTCAGATCAGTTCTTTTTTAAGATTATGGTTCACATAATTGTAGCATAAAATATGGCATTGCCTGAATGATTCCGAACAATTTTCAAACAGCTTTACATAAATATTACAATGGTACAATGGATTTAAAATTGTTCATTTATTAAGAAAGATCGCAAAACCCTTGGCATTGTACTAACAAGACTTTAATATGACCCCCCCCACACACACACACACAAACACACACCATAATATTACCTCACTTGCCACTATAGTTTCAAAAGGAACATTCTAAATCTGTCTGGTTGGCAGGAGTAACACAAGTGCGTGCAGCAGAAAACGGAATGGGGCATCCGTCAACACAATTCCTCAATGGATGCTTCAAATGTTGACAGTTTCATTGATTTTTATAGAATCTTTTTGATTTTGACGTGATGTGCTGCTCATATCCAGTATAGACAAGTGTTGTCAACATAGGCCTATTTTCAGTAACACTTTTTTTGTTGTTTCTTGTTTACCTTTTTATTCGGAAGCTGCACTCAACAATAGAGGCCGTTGAAATGGAGATTGTAAGACACAGTTTTTTTGGTATTAAATTGCACACAGTGTAGGAAAGTTGTCAACTTATCCGTTCGTTTGAAGAAAATAATTTCATTCGGAGTGTTCGCTGTTAAACTTCCACATGTGTCCCGCTGTTCATAGCCCCAGGTAGAGATGGAAACATGGCTGCAGGAAGGGAAACTTTCCAGACTTGCGTTCAAAGTGCAACATGGGGTGCTTCTCAATTGGAAGGCTGCAGCCTAGTTAGGCAGTCCTTCTTAGAGAAGTCCTTCTGAGGCTATAGGCTAGGCTCCTCCTCGGCATTCAGCGCTAGAATGAGATGGTCTAGTAAGTGTGCATGACTACATCATAAATGTTTACATTTCTGCGGTCACGGCGCGAAAACATAATCATGTTCGCCTAAGCAGTGATAGGCGTGATTTGGAGGTTGCATTTTCCCCTCTAATATTACATTTGAACTCCACTGATTGTTAAGTTTAGGTTTGGGGTTTGGGTTGGGGGGTACAATTTATAAAATATACATTCCTCTTCACTGAATTACTGCATGTACTGCTGAAAACAACTGGATCCACAACTCATTTTTGGCGCCCCTTCATGAACATTAAAATAAAGCTCACACGTGCCCGTACGTCCAACAACACATACCCCTTTGGCCACTGGGGGCAGTGTTTCGAATTTCAGTAAGCTCAGACCGATTGTAACTAATGATAAGTCAAAATATTCTTTCTGATTTCACTATGAGATCAGTCTGAACCCAATCCACAACCCAAAACCTAACCGTCAGTGAAGAAAAAAAATATTATATAATAATGTTAGAGGGAAAATGCAACATCTGAATCAAATTCATCATTGATTATGTAAATGCGATTACAACTTGGTTTCTATGGGACCAGAACCGTGTCTCAGAGGTGACTCAGGTAGCGGCACATGCAAAAGTAAATACATTTGAATAGATGCATAGATGACTGATGGGAGATGGCGGTTGTTAATAATTTGGAAGCAACTTATCGATTTCCTGTGTGATCATGACAATGCTAATGGTGGTGCCAGAAAAACATTCACAGTTTCAAGCCCTTCACTAAAGGCTATCCTGAGATGTAATATAAAAAAGACAGTCAGGGTAAAGTCCATTTCACACACACAAAACAAATGTGCACAAATAAAACGTCTACAATAAAATAATACAAATTAAAAAAAAATATTTCATCACAATACACAGCTACTTTTGAATGGTTTACACCTAGCTAAGCCCCGTTTGTTCACCGAGGGCGTCCCCCTGTGGCAACAAGGAACCAACAGGTAGCTCCGCCTCAACCAGGGCCCAGTTCTCCCCAGCTTAGAGCTACCCGCAGTAAGCGGATGCCCCCCATCTCACGAAACTCTTCGAGGTCCCTTAGTGCCGCTCGCTGAACATGCAAATTCTGTTCGCCAATTTTCATTGGCCTTTTCTCATATTCTGAGGTATCCGAGACTCCCAAAAGAAGCCCCTTGTGTCACTACAAACGACACAACGTCTCGTTCCCTCTATCAGGGAATGGGGTTACACTAGTAACCTAGATGTTTTCTCTGTAACACAGAATTGAGTTATTTTGAGGTTTTTAGAAGAAATACATTGATTCTATGAATGCAGAGCACATGTTGTGCAACATAGCTCAGTTTGTACAGTACATGTTCACAAATTGAGTAAAATATCAGTATTGTGTTTGCTGTGCTAAATCGACCAAACAGATCCACAAACAAAACCCATTAATGTAAGTGTCAAAAAGAGTTATCCCTGAATTGACCAGCACAGCCATAACATTACAACCTCCAAGCAATTGATAGCTGTAAGCATGTGCTCTGGACAGGAGCCTCCTGCAGGGTTTTGCTCACTCAGCCAGGGTCCACCATGACTTTGGAATGGCATCCAGCCAAGCAGTACACCTCATGTGATTCAGTCAATGAATGAGGCCCTTGGTCACTCTCTGGCCCTCATGACATGCCCATTGTGTCATGTTAAAGGCATGTTCACAGGGATAGTGTGAAACAGTGTAGCATCATGCATTGTGTCAGTTCATAGATGTCAAGGCCATACAGCTGCACTTTTTGGTGCTGTTTTCAGATATTTAAATACAAAATGTTGCACAACAGTGACAGCACCCTTTTCAGTGACATGGGTTCCAGACAACAAGATTACATGGAAAATCAACATTTTGCAATTACTAACAAATGCCATCCCTCATCACTGAATTTTGCAGCAATTCAAAGATCACATTTTGCTCTGGCCCTACTAACATGATGTTGCACGAGCAACTTCCGAGGAGTGGGTTCTGGTCCCATGGGATCCAGGAAGTAATTACGTTCGCATAAACAATGGTGAGTGCAGTTTGGAGGTTTAGCAATTGGAGGAACTTTCCCTCTAAAACACAATTTTTACTCTACTGGTTTGGGGCTGGGATTTGGTTTAGGGGGTTAATAAATATGTATTGCTATTGACTGTATTATCCCATTTACATCAAGACAAAAACAACAAACAAACTCACATTTGGTGCAACTCTATGACTACCTTATTCAAAGCAGTCTATCCCTCTCAGCCTCGTTTTCATTTTCATAAAAAATCAAAGATGGCACTGCTGTGAATTTGGTCTATTGCAACTAGAAACTAGGGCTGTGTTCCACTTCACTTTAAACATCCACTTGCTAATTTCTCTAAACACTTGCCCTCGGGGGAAACCCTGCAGCCATTTTGGTCATCCATTCCACTTTGCTAAATTTGATTTTGACTGAAGAAGTGTGCCTACTCAGATGTTCACTTCAGGCAGCTCATATCCCACAATGTACCTTGATTGTCAAGTCAAGTCATATTTATTTGTATAGCACTTTTCACAACAGGCATTGTTTCAAAGCAGCTGTAGTAGAAAATATGCTATAAAAGAAAATGAATGAATATAATTCCAATATTAGTTATTTATATATAGAACTTTTAGTGGTTAAAATTTGTAAACTATGATCACTAAACTAAATGATAAACTAAAGATTTTATATGAACTATGAGTTTTAGTGTTAAAGTCCTTGAAGTTCACGTAGATACATTGTCCTTTGATTTTGGCCGATTAAGATTTTGTTAGTGGTTAAATAATTTTCTATGTAAGAGAGTTTTGTCCCTCCTTTGACCAAGTTGATATAGGTAATACTGGTGAACTCAGTCCTGAGCCCATGCTTCAGACATTGGCTCGTGAAGAATCCCATGTCTTTGAGTTTGCATCAATTCATCCTCTCTGAAGTCTGTCTAAGTAGACTGAAGTGAAGGCTGGATGGCACATGCTGCAGTTGGTCATCATCACTCAGCGACACAGTGGGAATCGTATATTAGTCAGGACCAGAGATAGATCTGGCAGGCTCTGGTTACCTCGGGATATAATCTTTAGACATGGAAAGAAATAGACTAAAATTAGCACAGATGCAATTCAATTTAAATAAAGAATAAGAGTGTTTTTGGTTCCGGCAGACCTAACTAAAGCAGCATAGCTATGAATAGAGGGATAAATAAATTAGTTGTATGCCTGGCCAAATAGATAAGTCTTTGGTCTAGACTTAAACTGAGAGAGTGTGTCTGAGTTCCGAACACTGCTAGGAAGACTATTCAATAGTTTAGCAGCCAAATATGCATGAATTAATTTTTTGGCATCAGAAACAGATAGCATATGTCTTAGCAATATTTCTGAGGTGGAAGAATGCAGTTCTACAAATATTGAAAATTAGTTTTTCAAATGTTAAATTGCTATAAAATATAACACCAAATTTTTTTTGCTGTAGAAGTTGACATTACAGTACATCCTGCAATAGTCAATTATATTTTAGCATCTTATTTTTTGAGGTTTTTGTTCCAATAATTAGTACTTCTGTTTTATCGGAATTGAGCGGAAGGAAATTTCTAGCATCCACTATTTGATTTCATTTATACACTCTGTTAAATTGGAAATTTTTGAAATTCAGTCGGGTTTTGAAGAATACACCTAAGAAGATTGTGACCTCACAGCACAGATCATGCTTAACCTACCCCATCTCCACACAAATCTAATGGATGATGGAAGTGAAGTTAGGTCAGTTAAGCAGTTTAGAAATGTTATATTGAAATTTAAAAGTTTAATAAGTGTAGCTACCTTAAACTGACTGTTTGTTACATGGTCCTAGCCATGGTCATATCATAGCATGTGTTTATTGTAATGTTACCAAGTAAAACTTGATTAATTATTTCGAACAATTAATTCTAATAAAAAAACATTCTTAAAAGACAAGATTTATATATAAGCCTCTTATATATAAACTAAAATTTACGTCAATCTGTGATTGCATCAATCTCTGAAAACGTTGTCTTCTCACGTGAAAAAGTCACAAAATAATTCCACAAAATGACATCAGCCCTCAACATGCTCCAATTGATCAAGGGTTTAGGGTATTCCAGTAAAACCCATTGCACAGATTCCACCAGTAATGGGTCCTCGTGGAACATTAGCAATGACGCATAAACTTTTAAGAGGAAGGTACCCAGAGCTCACATGTGCCCCTATGGAAGCCCAGGAGAGCTATTTACAAAAGAATGAAGGAATAAATTATCAATCTATTAATTTGAAAATGAAAATGTGAATAAAAAAAAAACTATTTGAAAAATGGATAAATAACAAATACATAGACATTTTAAATGTGTTTAATTAATTAATGTTTTAAATGTACTTATATTTAGCAATAAAACAGCACATTAATTAGTCATTTTTAAATGCACATTTAAATTGGATTTAAAATTGCAAAAAAGAAATCAATTAAAAAAATACAATTATTTTAAACAACAACAAAAAGACAAAGATAGAAGTATTTTACCAGAACACACAATCACTTTGACGACATGAAAAAGGGTTCCTTGGTTCAGAAAACGTCAAACCCTGCATTATAGGCTGCAAAATATTTGGATTTGGGATTTATTTTTACAAAGTTATTGTAGTAAGTTATATTAAACATCAAGGTTTAATCAAAGCCATGCACAGCTTTGATGTGTTTTTTAAATGATTTAAATTTTAATTTGGGCGATTTGTATGGCAGCAAAGCACCATGTGTAACTGACAGCCACATTACAGAAGGATTATTTATAGAATCCAGATCACCTGAGAACAAGCTTCAAAGGAAACGGCATTAAACACTGATTTAAAAGAATGCTTATCTGATAGACTAATGCCACAATGGAGATTTGGAAAAGACTTCAGGAATTCTGTATTTTTGATGACCCTTTAGACAAATAGCAGTTGAGAGGATTTGAAGTCTTCACTCTTACTTGCCCACTCACGTCTTGATTTATTTTAGCCCAGGATCATCTCTGTTAATTCGTTTTTCTTGTTCGACTTCTTATCAAATACAACACCAGGAATCTTTTAAAAATCATATCCATCCATATATTTCTGTAACAACTGTCCCTAAAAGGAGTGGCATGTACTTCAAAGAACAGTGAGTTTCTTAGGATAGTGGAAGTGATATATCCTGTATGTTCCTTCCTTCTCACAGTTGAGTCGCATGGATTACTGAAACATGCTGGAGATGCATATGGGAGGTGGTGTAATGGAAGAAGTTACTGAAAATGTTTTTAGTAGTACATGGCATACAGTTAGAAACTGATGCTCTCTGAGACATACAAGAGTAAATCATCACCTTTCAAACAGGTCCTTCCAAACACTTATGCATGTTACATCACAATGGTGAATCATACTGCCATTCAGAATATATATTTAAGGTTAGGAGTGGTCAGGAATTAGCAAAATAATAACTATGAGAAAGACTAATGTTTCTGTACAGCAGATACTGCATCTCAAATGGCAGAATATATGGTGTTACCATTATTATTGTGTTACCTATTATTGATTAATTGAGTTTCTTAGAATGCTAAATGCTGGACATGCTTACCGGATCCAAAACAACTGTGTCATAAGTGATTCATCAGATTACTGTAAAATTGGACTTTGTGGGAAAGGCAAACTCCCAAAGATGGCTTATTCTGCATGGTTGATGTCTTCATGGAAAAGCTTGTCAAAACTCTGTTGATTAAGATTTTACGATCTGGTTGCAGAATCTATTCCATCAATAAAAAGAGGTCTTTTAAAATGTGGTAATCTGAACACATAAACAGATCAAACAGTAAAGCAATGTGTTAGTCTATGGCTTAATGTCTTGATGACAGGGTCAGCTGTACGACATGGTGTCTATCCAGTTCTAAGAGTTGCCAATGGCACCTGAGCCATATTTGTCAATGCCAACCGCAGGATCCAAGACGTGTACTCAAATGCTCATGTTACTGTACAGGAATGTTTGTCTGAGTGGAGGGAGACAGTACAGGCATGGTGCCTGATATGGTCAAAACAAGTGGTGGATATCTATCACATGTAGGAATTGTGTGATAGTTTAGTTTAAGTAAATGTTGGAAATTAGTTAAAAAGGAGTTCTTGCAACCGAATACACCCTTGTATAGTTTGAGTAATGAGAAAGGGACCTTGCTTTTACTTTGAAATAGATAACTGTAACCATTAAGAAAATGTTGCCCCGTAAAGGTTATTTAGGCCATCAATACATTTAGAGTGGTTACATTTTAGATTTAAAGAATGTGTTTTTTGTATATATTTCTCCAACAAAAAAAAAAAAAAAAAAAAAAAAAAATATATATATATATATATATATATATATATATATATATATATATATATATATATATATATATATATATATATATTTTGTCCTTGTCTGAATCCTTTTTAATTTAATAGCCTGTTGAAATTTACTGAAAAAAAAAAAATAATAAAAAAACATTACAATTCTTTAACCTGCCAGTTACAAAAGCAAGAATTACAGACACTTAGACCCCCCTTTAGAACAGGGGTTTTCTAACTTTCCAAAGTCAAGGACTCACAAATATTATGATTCCCTTGCGAAGGCCCCCGACTATTCATTTTAACGTATAAAGTCACATTTATGCTGTGTGACAAAATACAAGTTGTAAGTGTTATATAATAAAGACAACATGTTGTTTGCAAAATGTAACAATTGGTTTTTATATTGAAAATAAATAATTACCAGTATTTGTTATCTAGAAAATGCTCTGTATTAAGTTAACAATTATCATTTTACTATACAAAATGAGTATAATATTAAATATAAACCTGAAGTGAAACATTTTCAATTCAAATGTGTTTGTACAGCACATTACACTTTACAATCACAACTCAAGTTCAATCTATTCTTGAAAGAAGGCGAGATAAACACTTAGAAATAAGAGATGTTATTCGCACAAAACTATATGTAGATTCATTTGAATTTATTACTGTTAAAATCTACGACTGTGTGAAGAACAAAATAATCACGATTAACCTCATGATTTTCAACCAGTCTTTGGAAAGAATGAAACAGAAATAATGTCAAATGTTAACTGTTCTAAATATTTTTTTTTAATTGCATTTTGTTTCCTGTTTTCTTTTTCTTTTCTTTTTGGTCTTTTATCCTATTTTAATTAATAATTTTAGTGAATTTTATGAGTATTTTCAAGGTAGCTTTTTCACTCCATATTAATAACATTACCACATGTAACAGACATAATATTTGCTTACACAGTACTGTGTGCTTCAAGTGCATTACTCACACTTTACATGTTCACATATTCCTAAGACAGATCTCTCTCTCCACCTACTGGCTTTAAATAATCAGTACAATATGAAGAGTAATAAAGCCTTAATTATAAAAATAAATTGACTTGTTTTGTTTAATAGAGTAACAGGGCTAATGGTAAGTTGAGGTAATTTGATTTAACATGTAATTTTTTTTTATGGTTTTTATAGTTTTTTAAAAGTTTTAGGTACTTGTGAAAAATGTTGCATATTAAGGATCTCTTCAAAAATAATGACTCATGAATCATTTAATGTCATACAAAGTCCAGTAAACATAAAAAAGCTAAATCAATATTTGGTGTGAACACATTAAAACAGCACCAATACTCTTAGGTACACCTGGACACAGTTTTCCTTGGTTGTTGGCAGATAGGATGTTCAAAGCTTCTTGGAGAATTTGCCACAGTTCTTCTATCTATCTCAATCTGTCTCAGTTGTTTCTGTCTCTTTATGTAATCTCAGACAGACATGATGTTCAGTGGGGGGCTTTGTGTGTGACATGACATCTGTTGCAGGGCTCCCCGTTGTAATCTTTTCTATTTGTAAAAGTAATGTTTGGGAGTCTAACATTTATATTTCCTATTGACACACTAAAGCTGAAGACTAAAGATCTTAAGACAAATGCTTTTGTGAAACATCTTATGTGCCTAAGACTTTTGCACTGCACTGTATATATATATATATATATATATATATATATATATATATATATATATATATATATATATATATATATATATATATATATTCATGTTGTTAAGGATGTGCACAGTGAGCCCAATGACAATGGAGATTCATTTGTGAAATAAGATGAACTGTAGTTTGTTTACTAAATACAATAATAATGCAATACAATAATAATAATACAGAAATTGTTATAAAATAATTGATAGAAATGCCAAAAGAACCTTAAATAGGAAATGAGGAAATGTTATACCCTATATGCCATAGTGGTTATTTTGAGTAATTTATATGGTAAAGCGTCATTTAAATGGTATTTCGTGTATTTATTTAAATGTTGCTCAAAACTTGATAAGTTCAAAAGATAAGCTAAATCAAAAGTATTGCATATGGTGACAGATATATGCATATGCATATAATCATTATTGATAATTTGTATAATTTTTCAATGCATATGATGACTTTATGTTTTTATATAGTATTTTATTCAGTTTTCATAAAAAAACTGAATTATAGTTTTTTATAATTATAGAATCGCCATTATAGTAGATGATGATTGATTTTCATATTTTCACTAAGCCAAAATAATATAATTTGTTTATTTCTATATTATATAGGCAGCATTTTATGATAAAATAGTTTATATATAAAAGTAATAGTATAGCTTATTTATATTCATTTTACATTACATCATGTTTATTATTATACTGTAAATATTACATATTGGCCACACCCCCTGTTTTGGTATAACAGAATATAACAGAAAGAGCTCAGAATGTCCTACAATAGGGCATAACACATATAACATGCAGTTCAATATGTGGCCAAAATCTTATTGTGCATGAGCGTCTCATACAGTAAATGCGTCTTTCTCATCTTAGCACGCGCTGCCACAAACACGTGCATGTGATGCTACATACGAGCAGAGTTTTTCCCGTGTGTATGTTTAATTACAGGAAAGATCTTAATTAGAGGTGTGCAATAAATATGACTCAGCACAGCACGGATCTTCTCTTACGTAGAGGCAGCGGCCGTATCCAAGTCCGTAACTACAGAGCTCATCATCATCATCATCATCATCCTCAACAACATGGCGCCAGCGTACAGCTGGATCGCACATACACGCCAAGGCTTTTTTTTCACGAAGTTAGTAAACTAACTAAACGCAGCATCGCGAAGATTTTTTCTTGTCTTTCTCTTTACTCTTCATGTTACCTAGTTCGTTTTCTGTCTTTGAATGCAAAACTCGTCGGTTTTTGGTCATCTTTGGTCACCAAACTCACCTGCTTTGCAGAAAGAACAGTCCGTTCTTCACTGGACTCACTGTTGCTGTCTGTCTCAAAGCGAAAGGGAAGTGAAGATTGAGATTACGCAGACGGGGAAAGTGCTTTTCCAACAGAAATACGCCATGTAACTGCTCAAAAGTTGTTTTTCAGAGGAGATGCTTCTAAACATGAGTGAAAATAACTGTCCGCTGGAAGAAAGAGATAGAGACAGACTTCCTCCCATAATAAGTCATGTACGTATTTTGTTGTTCTACGTTTTATATACTATACAAAAAAGAATGAGCATTGTTGGATATACACATATATAGAGAGATATTTGTGTTTTTTTTTAAAAATAATGCATTGTTTTTGGTTATTTCCTCATTAATCTTTGCTTTGCATTTGGCTACCTGTGTGATTAATCTAATGGATATTATTCAGTGGTTATGGCATTAACCCTCTGCTGAGACAACACACATTTTCTACTTTAGTAGTACTTTGGTTTCACAGTGAAAGCTATATATGTGAGTCATGGAATATTTAGCTCAAATCACTGCACACAGCCTACATTTTCCTCTTATAGTAACCTTTAATTTGTTTGTGTTGAGCTAAAGCACACAACATACATCAGCCATTGATGCTGATATAAAACATGTTACTGATTATGCAATGAGTGAGACAACTGGGATAGTTCACCCAAAATGAAAACTCTCTCATCATTTACTCACCCTCATGCCATCCCAGATGTGTATTTCTTCTGCAGAACACAAAGATTTCTAGAGGAGTATCTCAGCTCTGTGGGCCCATACAGTAAAAGTGAACTTTGACATTGCAAAAAGCACATAAAGACAGCTTAAAAGTAATTCATAAGATTCCAGTGGTTTAATCCCTGTCTTCAGAAGTGATAGATGTGGATGAGAAACAAATCAATATTTGTAAATTTTTACTATAAATCTACACTTTCACATTCTTCTTCTTTTTTTTTTTTTTTTGTGATTCTCATTCTTTGTGCATATTGTCATCTACTGGACAGGGAGGAGAATTTGTAGATCTTCTGAATATATGGATATAACCTCTGGAGTCATATGGATTTCTTTTATGCTTCCTTTATGTGTTTTCGGAGTGTCAAAATTCTGGTCACCATTCACTTGTATTTTATGGACTTACAGAGCTGAAATATTTTCCTAAAAATCTTTGTTTGTGTTTTGCTGAAGAAAGTAAGTTATACACATCTGAGATGGCATGAAGGTGAGAAAATGATGAGAGAATTTTACATTTTGGGTGAATTACCCCTTTAATTAGCCTCGTATTATTTGCTTCTGTTGAAGATAAAACAGATTTTATGTTTTTTTTTTCTTTTTGTTTATGATCTATTAAACATATTTCAGTCTGCTTTACATCTATTATTTGTTTTGTTTTTTGTATGATTTATTTTTGTAATTGTTCCATTAGATGCTAATCTACTATGAAGCAAAGTTTTCAGTTTAGTTTTGTAAAAATAGTTTTTTGTTTATTGTAGTATATTTTAATTATTATCTCTTCTCCAATGTACAATTGGAACACAATTTTCCAGCTGCACACAGGTATATTGCTTCAGATATAGTGTATTTTCTATAGAAATGTTGGAATAAGCGTTTCTGTTAATGTTGACATGGGTTGTTTATTTAACAGGGCTTGGATCGTGGTCCGAAGCTCCCTTTTCCCTCTTATGGAAGCTTCATCTCCACCCTGAATCACAAGAGAGAATCTGGCAGCCACAGTTTCTCCTCTCCACTCCTGTTACCTGCAGTTAAAGGTCAGGCCTCCTCCACTGCTGGTGCTTTTGGCTAATTCTTGTTAGATGTGAATCACTTGCTTATGCTTGGATTATCAAACAAGCCCAAGAATGGAAATAAATGAGTTGAGATACATACATCCACAGTCTGCGCTTTAGTTGTACAAGTAGGTAACAAATACCCAAAAGGTTACTATAGCTTAAAATAATATTAGTTGGTGATTTGAAGGTAAATTCCTTTTAATTAAGGGCAAAAAAACTCATTGCATTTCAAAGCAGTCCGTCCGGCTGCTTTAAATTAATAACCACTTCACTGTTTCGAGCAGATGTGTTTTCCTTTCTTTGTCGTGGAGATCAAAGATTTTGTCTGAAGGTGAATGCATCACAAAGACAAGGCAGAGGCGTGTTTACGCCCAGCATGTCTTTAGCAGAGATGAGATAGGATCTTGTAATGAAGATACTATATGGGCTGAGGCCTTCAAAGCTCGTTAACTTTTCCTTGTAATTTTCCTTGTAATTCCTTGAATTCAGAGGGCTAACAGTGAAAACATCAGTTGTTCCTACACTAGGCCACAAGTCTCTGTGAAGCTTAACTAATCAGCCCAATACAGTTATTGTATTGAGAATTAGAGCACAATGGTGCTATATTTAAATATAAATATGCCCGTGGTATTTGGCAGGATCTTAAGATGATGATGATTGCATGTGACCAGTAGTTGATTGGATGATGAGAGTCAATCTTTAGAGAGTTGTTTCTGATAAGATAATGGCAAATGAGTGTTAGCTGGGAAATATGATGAACGACACACCCTAAATCTTCTATTACAGCAAAGGGCGTAGCTTTGATTTGTTAGTGACATTATAAGGGTGGGGATGTTTTAAAATCAATCAAACTATTCGGATGCAAAATGTTTTCATCTACATGGTGAAATGTGTGCCTCTTACAGCTGATCAGTTGCTCATGTTTATAAGTATTTTTTTTTAGTGTGCTCCTTTTGAACACTGGATAAAATTGTCCAAAC
Organism: Xyrauchen texanus; assembly: GCF_025860055.1. NCBI lineage: Eukaryota > Metazoa > Chordata > Actinopteri > Cypriniformes > Catostomidae > Xyrauchen > Xyrauchen texanus. The sequence goes on from NC_068315.1 coordinate 21,266,345, forward strand.
AATACAAAGAATATTATTTAATAGTTTTTTATATGGAGTTTACTCCATCTGTGGTGGTTCATAAACATGGCATAGCTTGTGCACAAGAATTTCCTGTTGTCTAGTCGCATGCTAGGTAGTAGCTTGTTTATTTAATTTATAAAGGGAAATAAAAGATTTAAATTTTATGAATGGAAATATGAGAAACACACAATACTTATATTACAATCAATACTTATTTTACATGCAGTCACAACTGCGATCTCTAGAAATTTTGGTTGGGATTATTCAGTAGTCTCTTAACTTTGGTGGTGGGAACATGTTCCGTCCATACCCAAATCTACGCCCATGATTGTAGCTGCTGTCTAATCCATTCTGTAGAGTTGGGGTACTCAAGTTTGATCTTGGTCTAGAGTCACAAGTCCAATTATAATGTATGTAAAGCAGTTCAATGGAAAGGAGGAGGCGAGAACCGGCTTGACAATATAAATAACTGTTTAATGAAGAAATAAATGAAAAACACACTAACATAAACACACAGAGCAGCTGCCTGTAATTCTCTCTCTCTCAAACTGTTGTCACCGTCCGCCTTTATCCCTCGCACGCCCCCATCAGGCTGATTGGGGACAGGGCGTGCATTTTTACTCGGACTTGACTCAGACTCGAGCATTTGGGATTTTTCAGAGTCCAGCTGAGTCCATGACATTTGTGATGCAATGAAAAAATACATAAAAAAATAACAAAACAGAAATTAATGAACACATCTCTGTCTGCATACGGCTGTATTAGCCCCTGAGGTCGTATATGTAGCCAGAGTTGTTTCACAGTGTTTAAGCAAACACACGCACACACATACGCACGTGCACGGGTACACTCATCAGTCAACCAAAACAATTGAATGTTACTACAGACACTATTGTATAACATCAACTACCGAGGTGGCTGAAGCACAACGAAAACATAAAGACGGGTATGTATCCAATGTGATAGAAACTAAACAAGGCAGTTTCACATGACACAGGACCTGACAGCTGGTAAAATTGCATGTGGCATTTGTGCAGCCAAGACTGTGCTCGCATCGCAGTTTCATCATGGTTAAAAACTTAAAATCAAGAACTTTATTGAGTCAAGTCACCCACATCATGTCTCTAACAGTTTACTAAAAACAGCATATCGAAGTAATAATACATACAAATTGTATTAATATTGGATATAGTATCTACACATGTAGGCTTCTGTAGTATCTTGTGGTCCACCCAGTGTTGTCAGCTTGAACTGGTCCATAATAGCTTGATGAATTAACTGTGTAACTTGTTTAATATTCGGGTAAATAATGTGATGTTGCTAAAGCAGACAGCAACTCTAAACAGATAAACAGCACCAATTTATCATTGATTGACTATTTTCAAAGCACTGACGAGCTGCTTAAAATACAATCTTTTACAGCAATTGTCCACCATTCAACCATGCACAATACAATATTGGGATATCTTGGGCAGTGAAATGTTTTGTTTATAATTTAATTATAGACTATATAATAAATGTATTATTTGATGACAGAGTTTGTGTATGAAGCGAAACTTGATGTTACGAGATTAATTTAGTTGGTTATGACGTTTTCTATTTCAGTTTGTATTTTATTTTTATTGTAAACCACCGGGTAATTTAAGCACGTCTTTTTCTAGCTTATATCTCTGACACATTTGAAGGACAATTCTGTTTTATTTATGACTCAAAAGTATTATTCTCCATGATTTTACAGTTAACGAAGAGCTCAATTAAAATTTCTTTGGTTGGTATTTAAAGATTTCTGACTGATTGCAGACCAACGCAGCTGCCGCTCAAGCAAATATCAGTTATTATAATTATTTTTTATCTTCTGCGGTAGCACCTGCTAGACGCCCATGTACGCATCAGGGATTTAGGTACATGAGCAGCACGCAGAACTGCCCTGTGTTGTAACTAGAAAATCATGTCCATGATGACAGTCCTAATATATTCAGTGGGCTTTTCCAGTGATTTTGGATGTAGCATTTGCAGTCCAATCATGAGACATAACTTCTCAGCGAGTGCTAATTACTACTATGTTGACTCATTTGTATGTACTGCATTTTTCCAAATCAGTCAGCAGATAAAAAAGATTCAGACAGAAATTTCATTCTGAAACCACTTTGAAGTTTGTTCAGCAGGAAACTAATCATAAAATGTATATATGAAATTCAAAAGGTGGTTTTGTTACATTTATATTGACAAACTGTTTTTCTTAGTTTTGAAAATATTGATGTTGAGTTGACTGGGTCTCAACTCGGACTCAATTGTTTAAAGACTCTGACTTGACTTGGACTCAACTAAGGTGGACTCCAACACTATCATTCTGTATGTGTGTTTGACTCTGTTTTCAGTGAGAGAGCTTCCCCCAATATGTCCAGATGTGAGACAGAAGCATCGTATCTCTATTGATGTTCTCCCTCCAGAAGTAAAGGCTCGGTTCATCTCAGAACCCATTATTCCCATTCGGACCAAAACTGCCAAAGAGTTTCAGTACGCACTGCTGTTTCACTCAGTCACACTGCAGTATAGTCTCTCCATGCCAATTACATTATATTTAACAGCATCTTTGTCTGGCTATAGGGATGATGTTGAAAAGGCAACTATCTCAGGGGATTGGAAGCAGGTCCATGAATTCTACTTGACCACATTTGACTCCTTTTTGGAAGTCAATGCTGCCTTTAAGGTGTGTTGACACTCCTAATGCAGTTTTAATTACTTACTAACAATACAGTGTTTTGTTTGTTTATTTAAAACATCTGTTGCTTGAAGTCACCGTTATAAGCAAAAGCTTATTTTGCCTTACCACAACCCTCTGTAAATGATCAGTTCATTTAGCATGTGTAAAATTTTACAACAATCAGTTATAATGTAATTGTGTTTTTAATATTTCAGTAGTTATGCAATTAGTAATCTCATATAATGCTTGTCGACACATGTTTTTTGTATTTGCTGTTGAATAATGTTAATTTTATGAGTGAATATTTGTTTAATTTGAAACCAATGTTTTTTTTTATTGAGAACTCCGAATGCTGTGCAAAAAGTAACCGTAAACTTCTGGAAAATTGGAAAACTGAACATTTCAGTCTCCTAATGAATCAATGAGCTCATTCAGGAAGTTGTTAAAAACAACATCTGCATATAGCTTCATCAGAAAATTGTATTCTTATATGATGTTGATGTTAGAGTTGCATATTAAAAAGACCATTGAAAATGTGCGGTAAAAAGTGAGATTGTTACTGTACTTGCATCACTGGTTTTGTGTAATTATATTCTCCTCAGAAAGAAGCAAATGCTCCCTTCAATACGATTGAAGACTCAGGAATAAACATCAAATTTGTCAACATTGTTTATGATGCCTTACTCCACACAGTATGTAACTCCCCAAACTACCAAAGTCCTCTTGCAATGAAATTACACATTAAGCAAATGTGCACTGTTTGTTGTTTTGGATTTTGGTTGTAAGAAAATCGTTTTAATCTGGGTAATTTACAGCCCGCAGACACACAGAAATCAGTCCTGAAGGGAATCATTAATAGCTTATTACGAGAATGGAAAGGGTGAGTACTGTATTGTATTCTCTCAGTGAACATTAAGTCTTTGGAGGAAACTGTGTTTAAACTGTCAGCTTTGTTTATGTATTTTTAGGCCTCGCACAAAGGATGACCTTAGAGCGTATTTTGTTCTTGTGCAGGTAATGTTATTTTTATTATTATAATTATTATTAAAGAAGTGCATGATTCTTTTGTATTCTTTTGTTTATACTCTAAGAAACCAAAGTTCTCTTTTACTAAAACAACTTGACTACTACTTCCCTTACTAATGACCAAACCCAGGCCATTAATATAAAACTACCTTCATTATACGGAACCCAAAGACATGTGATACTTTTCGGTAATACCTGTAATTTCCCCTCCCAAACCAAGATGGTTATCTGCATGCGAGCCTATAGATGTGCAGTTACACAGTAAAATTGCTCTAATCTGTCTTCGAGTGCCCTTTGTGTTGGCAGTCACGTTTAACACCCTAAGCTGTGTAAGAGGCGACTCAGAGTTACAGGAAACACTAGATCTCCTCTCTCACCACATGGCCCATTGACTCCAGCAATAGTTCTGCTCTGTTGCAGACAGATTGTGAGCTAAGTGTTTACCTCTCTCATGACCATTGCAGACTGGCCCGGAACTGTCCAAATAAGGGACAGTTCCGGGCCAGTCTCCACTGGATATTAGTCTGGGAAGCCTTGGGAAGGGGTGTATAAAAATGAAAATTCTGTTCTTATTTACTCACCCTCATGTCGCTCTAACCTGTTGAACACAAGGGTTTTTTTTAAGAATATCGCTGCTACTCTTTTTCATGTAAGTGATTGAGAGCTTGGATTATCAAGCTCCAAAATGACAACAAAAACACCATAAAAGTATGGTAAAAATGGTCCAATTGACTTTATTTCGGTCTTTTACTCACACAGCTGCTATCACATGGCCTTAGATGACTTGGAATACAATGCACAAGTTGTATGGACCAATTTTACGATACATTTAAGGTGCTTTTTGTTGTCATTTTGGAGCTTGACAGCCCCAGTCCTCATTCACTTTATGGAAAAGAGTTGCAAGGATATTCTTTTAAAAAAATCTCCTTTTGTGTTTCATGGAAGAAAGTAAGTCATACGGGTTTGGAATGACATGGTTGAGTAAATGATGACAAGAGTTTTCATTTTTGGGTAAACTCTCCTTTTAACTGAGCTGGGTGGTGGGATGCTGGTTTGTTTATGGTTTTCAGCTTTATGAAATGTTTTTTTCTTTTCTGTGGCGGTGGGAATAAGACATTTTCATAAACAGAAGCAAGTAATGAGGTTGTTTTTCTCCAAGGTTAGCATTTAATGTTATTCAACTTCAGGCTGTTGATGGGCTCCCAGACCTACATTTCTCTGGAGGTTAGGGTGAAATTAAAAAGCTGAGGCAATTATTGGGTTGATCTGCCTGCCACTAATGTCAGGCAGCCTCTGTACTATTTGCCTTTGCTGTGCCTAAAGGAAGAGATGAGGTCATACTGGAGAGGAAAAGAGCTGGTTTCCGCTGGAGTGCCACATTTTATTAAAAGCCTGACTTCTTTTCTCTGCTTCTAAGCAAGAAGTCATATTTCCTTTTTGAAGTATGCTTAAATGTTTCTCTGTGTCGCAGAACCCTCAGTACACCAGCCCAGCCACATATGTCATCTATGCACACTTACTGAGGCAAATAGCAGCCCTGGCTGAAGCGGACCACCATTTCCTCATGCACTGGTTTAAAAAGTGAGTCTGACTGCATTGCAGTGCAATTCACAAAGCAAAGGTTTTACTTTATTTTGGCTTTTTTTTAATTTCTTTTGAAAGATGTCATACATTTATTATTATATTTATTATTACTTTTTGTATTTTAAAACAGTAGTTCTTAACTGGGGGTCTCAGATCTTTCCCAAAAAGGTCAGACATCAAGGAAGAAACCAATGCTAAATGCAAATAAATAAACGCAGTTAACCATATAATCATGCATAGTTAAGGTAGCAAAATAACGTCATTGTTACTGTTGAGGGACTCCCTGAGGGAGGGAATGAAACGTTGTGTCCCTCCTGCCACAGCACTAGACCTACCACTGTAAACGGCCGTACCTTATTCTTGCAAAAACCTGATTGACAGACGCACGCCCACTTCCCTTTATACACATATACATGCAAATTCTGTCTGCCAATTTCTCATTGGCCTTTTCTCAAGTTCAGAGGTACGCGAGGCTCCCAAGGAAGACCTCTTGTGTCACTTCATTTGACACAACGTCGAGTGAGTGACAGAAGGGGAACTAGGCTTATCAAAATTTAAAAGGGAGGATAAAAAGTGTCCCATATCTTTTGTTGTTGACATCAAAGGATATGTGTCCAATGAAATGCTACAGTATTTTGGCACATATTCATTTGCCACTTGGTGGAAGCTAGCCAAATTAAACTGACATCAGAATGGACTGGGTGCGGAACATGCATGAAAACTAGAAAGAAATCTATGCAAGCTGAAAGAAACATACACAGACTACATTAAATATCGGTTCACTTGCAACAAGGATCAACATAGTTTGTGCCAACCACAATGTGTTTAGAGCATTGAATTATTGGCTTATTAAATATAATAATATAATAATTGTAATTTTAAATGTTAGATTTTTAAGGTTGATATTTGTATTTATTTTATTCGCTGTATTAAAATCAGGGACTAAGAACTACATTTTTTTCAGTTCGTTCTGTGCAGAAACTGTATTTTTTTCGTATACTGTATATAAAATGATGTATTTTATAATTGAATTCTTAATATTAAGGATATCCCTCAAACCATTTAGACTTTGCTTTCATAAAAAAAATTTCAGAATAAAATTAACCGGTTATTAACTGGCTACCAATATTTAAAAAATAGTTTTCACTCTGGAATAATTGAAAGGGACTTAACACAAAATACAGTACGAGTAATAGGAAAGCGCTGATTACTCACAAAAGTAAGTGAATACAGATTAACTTTTTTTGCTAATGAGATGTTTCATCTTTCAGACTGCCTCAGAAGCGTTTCAAACAGTTGGTGGAGCGCTTGCAGCTCTTCATCACAAACCGCCTATTTCCTTCCAAGCCAGAAGAGTTGCCGCCCATGGCCAAATGCTCCTGGTGGATTCCCTCAGCCACTAAAGTCCTCTCCCTACTCAGTGAGTAAAACTGTGCTGGACTGTGAGACCACTAGGGAATGCTTTCCTGTAGTCCTTTCAAACTGATTCTGAAAAAATATTGTTACAAAGATCTTGGTGTGTCCTTAATTTTAACAGATGCAGCAAACAGCATTTCCTCTTCCCCTATCATCCCTTTCTCTGATTTCTACAACCTGACGCTGGACCACATTGATTTTATGGAGGATTATCATACGTGGCAAGCTCATGGAAATTCAAACAGGTACGACAGCCAAAATATGATTCTGAAAATTTTGGCTGTGATACCAACACCAAAAAATACTTGGGCTTTCTTCACACTGCACACAAGCCCAATTGTATCGACTGACTGTTCACACTCATTTTGCAAGCTATGAAATCGGATTTTTTCAGACAGTTTCATAAAAATCTGATATATCTATGCTGGTTGTTTTAGTAATGATGTAAGCGTAAGGTTAATGCCAAGATACCTCCTCATACAACAACTGAGATTAGCTGTTAATGTGGAAAGTGATAATGGAAAAATTACATCTCACTGGGGTGCTGAACTCATGAGGCAGTAACAGAGGCATTTTATTGTGTCTGAAACAATATTGTATTTTGTCTGATGCTACATACACATGTGGGGTGTGCCAAAAAATAAATAAATAAATAAAAACAACAACTCCTAAATCAAACAAAACAAAGTCATATTTGATCATTCATATTCCATTCCAAAAAAAATAAAAGATTTTAAATGGACATCAAACCACATATGGATGTATCTTGGAACATACTATTTTTACGTGTTATATTTATTTATTTTGCTGTTCAGACTACAGAAAATTAACAGTTTGAGTTGGAATTGTTAAATAAATAGTTTCTTGCTGCCTGTCTGAACAAATTCCAAAACATTTCTGATTTTAATCTTCTCAGGTTCACCTTCTGTCAGTTCCCCTTCATCCTGTCCACGGTGGTGAAGAAGGCCATCATCCAAAGAGACTCTGAGCAGCAGATGATCAGCATGGCAAGGGTGAGAATTCACCTGCCCCAAAATCAAACACAATCACATTTGCCTCTTACTAAAGACTAAATCCACTTTAAGCTTCATCAAGTTTATTCATAATGTCTCTGTTTGGGAGAATATGTCATCTAATCTGGGAATATGTTCTGATAGCAATTTTTGGATGGGTGGAGCAGCATTAATCGGACATTCCTATGGCTCTCTCCCAAACATATGTCCAGACAGTAGATTGAACAGACTTGTGGCTGGTGAATAAATGTAGTGTCCTGAAAGCACTGGGAAAGAGTTTGCTGACTGAGTTTTCATCATATACTCAAATAGATGGACATCTAGGTCTATCTAAGATGTTAAAATATTAAGAAATGTGACACAGAAAAAACTTAGACACGGCTGTGTTATATAAATGCATTTATAGTATTGGAATGTTGATTGACAAACAAATTCCTCTCCATTTTTGATGCAGCAAACCCTGGTGGACAAGGTCTCTCGCAGGCAGAGGGTGGATATGAGTCTGCTGTTTCTCAACATTAAAGTTAGGCGTCTGCAGCTGGTCAGTGACTCACTGGATGAGGTAACGGTGCGGTCCAAATCTGTGAATGTTGTACACTGTCTGTTCCTGGAGATGTTACCAAGCGCTCCTTGGAACCTTAGGAGATCTACTGGAGGGAATGTGTAGGGATTTTTGGCACTACAGTGCTCTGTACAAAGTAGTACCATCTACGTTTTGTTTTCTTATGCTGAGAGCACTTTCAGTCGAAAAGCATGTACTATTTGTTCTGGAAAGTTCTAAGTCTGGCTAAGGTGTAATTTGGAAAAATAGCCCCATCATAAATGTGTTCCTTTTTCATAATAGCTTTCTAGAAAGCGAGCAGACCTGAAGAAAAAACTGAAAGTGACGTTTGTTGGGGAAGCGGGATTGGACATGGGTGGACTCACAAAAGAGTGGTTTCTTCTCCTGATTCGACAGATTTTTCACACTGACTATGGTAAGAACCGACAGGACAAATAGTGCCAGTCTCTGCAGTCTTGTGCCAGGGCTTTCTCAATAAATAGCTGCTGTAAGGACAAAGCCATGATTACTGTTGTCTTACACTGTTGTCGTACAAAATTTGTTGGACATTTTATTGATCACTTGTTTTCTATTTCTGAGGCATCACACTGGGTATTGAATTTCGCTTCTAATAATGTTATAATCTTCTACAAATGTAACTTAAGTTGCTTTTTATAGTTTCTATACTGTTCTTTAGATTATATACTCATTGGTACAGACAGTCATTTGTACTTCCATCATGATATTACAAATACATTACCATATATACAGTAAGTACAGCAGTGGCGTAACTTGGATCTTATGGGCCCTAGTTGGGCCTCTTCCTTGGGGGGCCTCATCATTTTTCATCACCTGTCAGGCCTGCGGTCGGTTTTATGGTTCCTTTTGGGTGACCGTCGCAGGCCCCCTCTCACCCCAGGCCCTAGGGTGGCTGCCTACCCTGTCCTCCCTGTGGTTGTTTCTCTGATTTACAGTATATAGGTTATTTATTGAGATTCAACCATTGATCTTGCACTGATTTAACTGTCTGTATGTGTTGTTTCATTAAATGTTAGTGTCTATGTTTCATTTGCAGGCATGTTCACATATGTAAAAGAGTCCCAGTATCATTGGTTCAGCAGCTGGAAATGTGACAACTACTCTGAGTTCCGATTGGTTGGAGCTGTATCCTTTCATTTGCCTGCATGTTTTATAGTATAGGTGGTCACGTGTGGGTGTTACAAACTTAAAATAACTCATAAATATATAGACAGCTCCCGTCTGGTTCATTCTCGTCCTGCCGTTTCTAAACAGTGGTGAGAAATGGATTTTCTGCTACCAATCTGTGCTATTTGTATCACTATGATCCGAAATGGAGCATGGGCTATTTTTCATGCTATGTCATTTGCAAATGTCAAGTACACAGGCTTATAATGCAAAATGGAAAAATTTAATGGAAAAAAGACTTCCAGAACCAAAGCAACTGAAATAGTGAGCGAGCACTGTTGCACTCTAAAAGACGGTTTTGCAATGGCTTTATATACTGTGGATTAAAAGTAAAAAATTGTATTTTATTTTAGTAAATTTTTCCTGGAAATTTTGTCCTGGAAATGTATTTTAATTTAGTTTCAGTTTTTGCAATGATTTTATTTGTTATTTTATTTCAGTTAATGAAAATAAAATTTTCGTTAACAATAAAACCACTCCATGTCAACCTTGAACTGCTCTATATGGTGCTCTTGGGGATGTGTGGGCAGAGACACAGTGGCAGCCAAAACCTGCCATGTCCTGCCGTTATTCTTCTAATTGTCCCCTCTGGCTCGGGTTTCTCAACGCATTTGGGTGCCAGTCCAGTACTTGGCCACTGTGTACGCCCTCTGCCTTAAACACTGAGAGCCCTTTGCCTGAGCACTCTGCTCTCCCTTCTTTCCAGCTCTGCAGCAGTGTAGCGCTGTGTCACATCAGCAAAAAATTATGAAATAAAGATTCTTTTATTTTGTCTAGTTAGGAACAGCCTGGGTCCGGTTTGTGTTATTTCATTGCTGCAGTCCTCATGGAAACTGTCTGCTCTGTCTCTCTCCTCTCTCTCTTTCCCTCTCTCTCTCCTGTGCAGAGGACTTTTTCCATCGCTCTCACTACACATATGGAGAGCACATGGAGCTGAGTTGTTAGATTCAACTGAAAGCACTTAAGAGCAGGGCTCTTCACATTTTCCTCTAAATGTATTGTGCACCTGTTGGGTGCTCTTCCGTGCATCTTGGAGTGCTACTATAGACTATGGGCTGTGTAATAAGCTTTGTAGGGGATATTGTAGCCATTTTGTCTTGATACTAGCAAATATTGAAGGGCATATTAAATTAGAAGAACATTAAAGACCCCATAAAGTGAGTTGGCTTGATAAGCACAGTTTTCCTTTCTATGTTGTTGTATTTCCTATTAAAATAGAATTTTGGTGCAGGCATATCAAAGGGCACCCTTTTATAAATAGCCAATAACTTTTTGTCACAGAATCATGATTCAGCCATCTGTCACAGAATCAGAATTCAGCCATCTTGGTTCCGAAAGTATTTTTCCCATTCATTTTTTTCCATTTAGATTTCATAAAACCCTGCATAAAAGAGTTCTAAGCCATGAACTAAACTAATCACCCTCGAAATGAGTTTAAACCTTACTTTGATTTGAAGCAAAAAAGTATTTGACAATTAGATAAAAAGATGAGGACATGAATTACAAACCCATGCTTTGCAAATTATATAATTACATTTTAATATAAAACTATTGATTTAAATTGTTGACTATAAGTGTATAAACAATACATTTTCATTTTAGTGTGAAATATTCAGATATATGCAAATATAAAAGTAGTTAAAAAATCGCTGTAGAACTTGTTTGGCACACTTTGTTGACCACAAATCTCTGATTTGTGGATCGTTTCCCTTCACGATCATGGGTAGTTTAGTTCCCTTTCTGTTCAGTTCACTCTACATTGCTCTAAGCACTATGGGGGGGTCCTTCTTAGACAACTATGTTGAAGCACTTATTCAATCATGCCAATCCTGTGATTGCAATGGTGTCTGAGCCCCATCCCTTAGTTGGCATATATAAATGTGCGCTCAGTTACCATTTCTTCAGAATTTACTTCCTTCAAGACTAGGAACTTCATCTTCATATTGGAGCCCTTCTGCTTCGCCGTCAATATATACTTAAAGTGGATGAAATTTCTCAGCAAGATGCGAACAGGATGACTTGTTGCCTGTGCTCAGCTCCTCCACCAAGAGGCTTTCCGCTCCCGTGTGTGTTCCGGTGAAGAGTTCTTCACATAGCTGTCGAAGACGCTCTCGCTGAACGGGTTCTTCTCTTCTGATGCTCATCATTGATCAATGTGGTGCTTCAGCATAACTTCTACCTGCTCCCCACAGTGCTCTGGCTGGAGTTACTGCATCACTTTTATGTATACACAATATTAACTAAAGAGCCGCTTGTGTTATATGTGTATTTTTAAAGATGTCGTTCTGCAAGTGTTTTCTATGCAAACTGCACATCCCACTGTCTGCTGACCAAGAGAGCTGTGTTCACTGCCCGGGCCGCACCCACGCACAAGCAGCTCTCATGGAGACAGACTGCCCTCACTGCGAGGGCATGAATCTCCGGATGTTGCGCTCTAGGTTCGACCTTGTTCTGAGGGAAGATCCAGCTTCTCGTGCCCACCCTCCCACCTCTTCTGTGTTAATTCCCGAGGGACCACATGAGGAGACACGGTGGGGCAGTAAGGTTGAACTGGAAGAAATAGAGGAGGATCTCGTGCCGGCACAAGCCCTGCAAGCCCCCCGAACTTCTGATCTAATGTCCTCATCTGTGCAATATGCATGTGTTGAGCTCCGCCCCTGTATTTGAGCACATAGCTTCATTACGTTTGGCAGCTCTGACGATAGGGATGATGCTGTGTCACTCACAGCTTCTGGTGAGTGGTTCACGTAGAATATTGCCACCTCAACCCCCAGCGTGGGTGAAGAACGTGCACATGCCAAAGACATGGAGCTTCTTCGCATTCTCGTGAGAGTGGTTGAAGAGTTCTGTCTTCAGTGGTCCCCTCCAGAAAAGCCAGAAAAGTCTCACCTACATGAATGATCCTCAACAGATGAAGTCATTTCAGAGAATACTGGGTTTTTCGGCAGTAGCATCCACGGTCATACCATTAGGTCTGTTACACATGAGACCACTCTCGTACTGGCTCACGTAACACGTTCCACATCGTGCTTGGAGCCTCGGGTGCATGTGCATTGCAGTGACTCGCTGCTGTCTGGCTGCTCTAGCGTCAGGGACAGTGCCGGCCTTCTACCAACAGAGTGTTATACTGGGTCAAATTTTCAGAAGATGATGAGGATTTGTGAAATATTTGGTAAAGGGGAAGTCAACCTATTCTCCTCCCCGGAGAATGCCCACTGTCCCCTCTGGTACTCCATGTCTCAGGCCCTAATGGGTGGGGATGTGCTGGCTCACAAATGGCCGGCCATTCTGTCAACCGCAATGTCCGAGAGGACATGGAACCAGTTCTGTTAATTTCACTGAAATAGCCTAAACATTCCTGGTTTCCGGAGATGTTAGAAATAGGTGCCCCTCCATGTGAAATACCGCTGAGTAGATACCTTCTCTCTCAAGCACAAGGCATGATTATGGCATTCCCAGCCAGAGCTGTGGAACCTATATGTGTGGCCCTGGAACGGAGCACATCGGATGAGCCACAATTGGCTCAGTCAGTGATGAAAACCATTTTACTGGCTAGAGCACCATCCACACTCTTTGCACTTTAATGGCACGTATTTCAAAATTTGTGCTCTTTACAAGGTAAAGACCCAGTAAAATGCCCCATGGCTGAGATTTTATAGCGACTATCTCAGCATATCACGCCCTGGATGCTGGCTCTTCAATAGGCAAGCATAATGCTGAAGGCACTCACAAACTCCCCGTTGGAGCCACTGGAATGTGTTGAGCTGTGAGTGCTTTTCTTAAAGACCGCACTCCTATTGGCTTTGGCCTCATTTAAAGGGTTGGGTGATATGCAGGCGCTGTCAACTGACAGCTCATGCCTGGCGTTTGGTCCAGACCTGTCAAAAGCCACAATTAAACCTGGAAAAGGCTAAGGATTTATCAATGCCCTTCAGGGCTCAGATGGTTCATTTGCAAGCCTTCTTTCTCCCACAATTTAATTCAGATGAAGAGCAATCTGCATGTGTTATTCCCATCAAGGGGATTGCATAGATACAGTACATACAGTACAGTGCAAAAGATGTTAGGCTTTTGTGAAAAATGTTGCATAGTGAGGATGTCTTCAAAAATAATTACATAAATAGATTTCATTTATCACTTAATGTCATATAAAGTCCAGTAAACATTATAACAGCTAAATCAATATTCGGTGTAACCACCTATGCCTTTAAAACAGCACCAATTCTCTTAGGCTTTGTGGGGGCCATGACATCTGTTGCTGGGTTATCTGTTGTTCTTCTATTCTAATCTTTTCTATTTGCAAAAGAAATGTTTGGGAGTCTAACATTTATATCTCCTATTGACACACTAAAGCTGAAGATATAAGTAACCATCTTAAGACAAATGGTTTTGTGAAACATTTCATGTGCCTAAGACTTTTGCACAGCATTGTATGTTGAGCTGTCTGTTTAGGCTGTCGGAGCAGCACTATATTTGTTATGGAGGACTCTCAAAAGGAATGTCCGTCTCTAGACAAAGGCCCTCTCACTGGACCATTAATGCGATTGCCCTCGCTTACGAATCACAGGTCACGAATTGCCCTATTGGTGTCAAAGCGCATTTAACCAGAGGAATGGCCTCTTCATTGCCGTGGTTAAACAGTGTGTCCTTAATTTAATTCAGGATCTTTATTTATAGCAGGATGGTCCTCACAAATTAAGTTTGCAAGGTTTTATAACCTGGGCATGGCACCACCTCCTCACAAGTGCTCTCTGTATATAGAGCACTTATTCTTTCAAGCGGGTGAGGCCAAGCCCTATTACGGGTGTGCTAACGACTATAATCAACACAGCCATCTAATTATATGTTGTTGAAATGCTTCTTTTTAAGTCACAAGCACTCCCTTAAGAAATAAAACCTACTTTCCCAACCTTGTTGTGAGAGGGTTAATAATCCATACTGTATATATCTACAGTATATGGTTCATATACTGTAGATCCCAGACTACATTAGTTTCCATTTTGTGTCTGCCATGTGAGACTAGTCATATAAACTTTAATATGTCTTATAAGACCTCGGCCTGTGGCCTGTGACTCCTTATGAATGTATCTACAGGATATAGTGTTTTAACTCTGGGAGTGTATGTCACGTAGTGTGGCGTGATGGGATATTCTTCCCCACAGTGCTTACAGCAATGTCGAGTGAACTGAATCTAAATGTAAGCTCAGTTATCCTGAGATGAAGGGAACGAGACATTGCGAATGCTGGGCACACTACTACTTCAGAGTTTCATAATACGTGTGACTCACTCTTGTCCCTCAGTCAGAAATTTCAGAAGAAATGGTGACTGAGCTCCTGCTTAAATAGGCCAACTGCGCGCCCAAAGGGGAGAGGTGGTGCTCAGACACCATTGCAAATCACAGGATTGGCGTGATTGAATAAGGAATAAGGAATCTATGAATGACTCCTCATGGTGCTTTCAGCAATGTCTCATTCCCTTCATCTCAGGGAACCAAGGTTACATGCGTAACTGGAGACATTCTTCACCAGAAATTCTTCTATTGAACAATATAAAAAAAACACTGACTTGTGGCTTCAACAGAAGAATATAACATTGATTAATAACCCTGGAGCTCATGGTAGGTCTGTCTGTAAATGTTTATAAGTTATCATTAAAAATTTCCCAACAGAGAAATTTAATGGACTTTTTACTTTAGGAACCTGTTGTGCACTTGCTAGCCAGAAATATGAGTTTTATGTTCTCTGTTATAATTGTCTCTCTAAAGCTGCGTTCACACTGCCAGCTACTTTGTCACTGCATGTCGCCAGTGGCTGGCGGTTAGGTCGCTAGTGGTGTATATGGAGAGTCTAAACAGCACTGTTTCTTTACAATTAATATTATTATAAAAATATTAGGATCACGTGAGCTCTACCATCTTCTCTCGTATTGGCTGACGCTCCCGAAAGTCACTCTTCATTTGCATAAAGTAAAACATTTCTCAACATTGTCGCATCGCTGTACACGCCCACATCCGGTCGCCAATGGTCGCGGTCGCTCATGTTGCCGGAAGTCGCCAGCTCTCAGTGAAAATGAATGAGATGTGGTCGTTTTGTCGCTGAGTGTCGCTGGCTGTGTGAACGCAGCTTAAAACGTGAATATGCTGCCTTTGCAGGAAGTATACAGAGATAGGAAGGCATCACAGCATGTTTAATTCCTATGTTTGCATAACATACTGTTTTCTAGTAGATTTTTGAAGGCAGTATACTGTAGATGTATCATTTGCTGCCTGTGATATCACACATTCATTATTGGTAAATGTTTGAAATAATTACAATGGCAAGGACTGGAAGTTGAATTTTAAATAAAAATGTTTTTTTTTATCAATAGATGTGATTATGTGATGCCTTTGAAGGCTATCTGAAATGAGTTTTCCTAAAAGGTGATTTTATACAAACACACTGTGAAGTTTTTGACTGATTGTCAGGGCAACAAGATAGCTGGCTTCATTTTTGGACACGGTCGTTTAGTAAAAGATTGGACGTGTGTGTTAGGTCTGTGTATAGACACAGTGAATCTCCACAGCTGTGTACACTTAACTCTTCTGTCAGCTCATGGGCTTGGCTGTGTACAACAGCATCACACTGGACATCCGTTTCCCTCCCTGCGTCTACAAGAAGCTGCTGACACCGCCCATTATGCCGTGTGAACTCGACTCCCCCGTCGGCATGGCGACCCTCACCCTGGACGACCTCCAGCAGATAATGCCCGTATGTACACAAGCTGTGACACACTACATGACGTAATATTCCTTCACTTTCTTACATCTTTATGCTTAAGCTTTTGTCAGTCACTAAGACCATTGATAGGCATTGCTGTCATTTGGCAACACACTATGCACATACACTGCTTTTTTTATCAGTATTTTTGTCTCATCTTCTAGTAAAAATATCTAAACATCCTTAAAGCAAGATACATTTTCTCGAGAAGCAAAATTGCATAAAATAATTTTAACAGACTTCAGAATATCCTGAGAATAAAAGTCTTGTATTAAGTTTATTTTCTTTGCCTCATTGGCAGATTGTTTTTTCTTTTCTTTTTTTTTTTAATCATGACAAAATAGTGAGGTTTATGCTTAAAGTAAAACAACTTTGTAATGGGTAAGAAAAATGTACTTCATAGAAGACATTTCTGGTAGAAAAAAAGTCTTATTATCTTAGATAATTTTGATTTGCAAGAAAATTGATCTTGATTTAAGGACTAGAAATCAAGATGAAAATACTGAAATGTTTTACTCAAGGTTTTTTGTTGCAGTGTAATGCTGTTTCAGTTATCACAGAAAGTCAAAATTTCCATCTTTAATGTTGCTTCATGCAATCTTGGTGTCAGCCAAGCAGATAAACAATAACTATTAATCAAATTAAATGCATAAAGGTTGTTGACGTATAAAAGGCATTACATGAGAAATTACATGACATTTTTTTATATACAGAAAATAAAAACCTGTTTGCAGTGATGTGTGATGCTAGTACTGTGCAGCATCATTTATCCTCCACAATTTGCTTGCAAAGCAAATACAATCATTTTGGTGTGTTTTACATCATTTTCTGAGCATCAGGCAATGAAGCACATTGAATTGTGACACATTGAATTGTAGTTTAGTCAGCCATATAATAAGAATAAGAATGAGTCACTGGGGTTAAAAATAGCGCATGGATTATTGTTTGCTCTTCCAGGGTGTCACACAGCAATCATTGTCTCACACTCTCCTGTTGTCTTGTCATCTGGTTGAGATTGATGCTTGTGAATTGTTCTGTGGACAGCAGCAATAGTGTTTTACTGGCCTTGAGCTTTGCTGATAAAACTGTCCTGTGAATCTCAAAATGGCTTTTGAAGTAGTGTGATTTTGTTTCATTTGATTTCCTTATCCCTTCAAATGCTTGTTTTTTATGCCTGCTTTCAGTAAAAATCTGGTTCAAAATGCCCCATTAGTGTTTCACATTACTTTTACTATGTGGGTAATGGTTGAATAGACAAAATGATATGGATATTCTAGCATTAGATAATGTCATTATATTTCAATTATATTTCTTCGTTTTTAAATGGTTCTGTATATTTCAGCTCACAATGAGGACAGTAACACTGCAGGACGATGTGAATTGATCGTTGTTTTTATAGACAAAATCTTTTCTTTTCCTCTCTGGTCAAATGATGAAAATAAAAGATATAAAAAGGAATTTATTTTTAATTTTTTTTTGTAGAAAGAAAATTACACATCACTACAACTGCCCATTTATTATAACGGTTATATTTCAAAATGCAATTTTATTAAGCTTAGTAAGATCAGAGAAAGAGACACGTTTTTAAATGCATATAACTTAAAAACCTATGACATAATCATGATAGATTGATTTAAATGCATGAATAAGACCCAGGTATGTTTTATTTTGCGGATATTTAAGAAAATTATAATTGTTCCTACAGTTGCTTGTTCCAAAATCTGTCGGCACTTTTCCACTTTTGTCCAGCAGAGGCCGCCCAATATTAGCTATTTCTTCTCTCTTTCACTCTCTGTAACGCACTCTCAAAAGAGACCGGCGATATGTTGGAATATAATGTTCATTAGCTTGAGTGTATTTCTGAAATACATCTTCATCTAGTTGAGATCAGCTTTCCTGTTTATTTCCTTTCTTTCTCCTGTTACTGCAGAGTCAGATTTAAATGAGCCAGATGTTTTGTTTTAATTGTGTCTGGCTTTCTCCAGACTTACATAACTGCCTCTAGGCATTCTTGTTTCAAACCTTTTCCAAAGGTAATGTGAACATGGAAGCTCTAACTCTATTCAATCTAGAACTAAGAATATATATATATATATATATATATATATATATATATATATATATATATATATATATATATATATATATATATATATATATATATATATATATATATATATCCTATGTATAGCAACATTTCAAAATAACCATTTCAGAAACACAAATATTTGCACAGAAATGAAATGCTGTCTGTAAAGTGCAGCCCTATATTATAAAACAGTGGTAAGTCAGAAGAGCAAATTGATGCTCTCACATCACCAATGTGTATTTACATATCTTGGGACACTTGTAACCTACTTGCGGGACTGTGGTTGAAAAGAGACCACAAGTAAAAATGCTTCTATTTTGAATGTTTTTATTTTAGTATATTTGTTTCATTACTAATTATGTTGCACAGCAAATTAAAGGTTAAATATTATTTTTACTTAATTTTTAGATCAAAGTTCTGTTTTATATTATTCAAATCTTAAAATGTTCTGTTTATTTCCAGGTTTGACTGGGATTTTAAAGATTTTGCACCCCACTGTAAACTTTTTTTTATTAATGTAGTTTTATTATGACACATTTAAAAGAGTACCTGATACTGCTGTGTTTCCTTAATTACAAATGTAAAGCATGCAGCATATACAAAGCTTTAAATTGTTGTCAGATGTCCTAGCAACACTTCTGTGTACTTTTCAGGATCTTGCTCATGGACTTGGGGAGCTCCTCAGTTATGAAGGAAATGTTGAAGAGGACTTCTATACCACCTTTCAGGTGTGGGGCTCTCTCAGAATACTTTCTACACTAAACTTGAACTGTTCAACATTTGCCCTCTCAGATTTCTCATTCATTCTGTATTATCTCTATATAATCATATATAGGAAGGTTTGTCTGATTAAACTAGAAGATAAATCTTGCAGAGGGTCGAAATTGAGGTAATTTCTGGAAGTTTTGTTTCTAGGTTTTTCAGGAAGAACTTGGAGTGGTCAAGTCATATAACCTGAAACCAGCAGGGGACAAGATACCAGTAACCAACCTAAACAGAAAAGGTGAGCGAGAGTCACAAGTGAACCACAGTTAAAATAAAGTTATGTGCATGACAAGACGTTCCCTTTCAACATGAATTGCCTCATTGTCTTATTCCCATTGCTGAATGATCAATCTGTTTGTTCCTGTACAGAATACGTCCAGCTCTACATTGATTTCCTGCTTAATAAGGCCATCTACAGGCAGTTTGCAGCTTTCTATCAAGGTTTTCACAGTGTATGTTCATCCAATGCCCTGATGGTGAGTTTGCCATATAGTTTTTTTATCCACTTTTGACAAAATCCTCATTGCACTGGTTGGTTGCTAGGGAGTTGCCAGGTGGCTACAAGGCTGTTTGGGGTTGTTATGGCATTGGTTGGTGTTTGCTAGGGAGTTGCTACTGGGTGGTTGCAATGCTGTTGGTAAGCGGTTGCTGGGGTGTACTGGATGTTGCTTGGGTGTTACTCTTTTCAACAGAAGTCTATGGGATTTCTTCACCTGTTCTTTCATCTGCAATGAGAAAATCTAAAAGGGATAGTTCATCCAAAATGACAATTCTGTAATATTTTCCTCACCCTCATGTTGTCTAATCCCATATGACTTTCTCTCTTCTGTGGAACACAAAGGGATATATTTTAAATATTGTCAAAATCACTGATTGAAATACAATGGTTGTTAATAGCGACTCACTTTAAAGCCTAAAAGAGCACCCACATGTGTAAAAAAGAAGTCCATACAATTTTTGCACTATATTACAAATCTTCTAAAGGCATCCATACATCTTTGTGTGATGAACAGACCAAAATTTAAAGGTGCACTCAGTATATATATATATATATATATATATATATATATATATATATATATATATATATATATATACACACACATACACACAAATCATCTTGGACTTAAAGTGACATCTAGTGGTGTGGATGCAGCATCATTCAAACACAATAGTTTTTAGATGCCATTGTAGATATTCACTAAATAATTACAGTCAGCCATGATTAATTTATTCCTTGACTAAAAGTGTCCAATAACAGGGTGGTTACTGTGATTAAGCGAGTAGTATTCGGCTGGTCATGTGATCCTAACATGGCTGCCCCCATGAGGGGACCTTCTCTTTTTTTGTATTATTATTATTGTTTAAACTACAAAGTGAAGCTTTAAGTCACTATTCACTATTGGGTCAAATCATTGTGGCAACTACATTAACATCATCCCTCATTGGTTCTTGTGCACCTTTTGACTAAACATGATGATGTCATGATGCAAGAACCAGTGAGGATTGATGATATTGAAGTAGCATGTTTGATTTGGGCTCTGTATACAGGAGATGTTCAAAGATTTTATTTGATTTTGACTTAAATTTCACTCTCTCACACACACAAGTGATGGTATGCCTTTAGAAGATTTCTATCGACTACTTCTACTATAGTTTTATTGTCCTTTATTGACACATACTGTACATTTTAATTATGTGGCAAAAATATTTTTTATACAAAAGAAAGAATGTCAAACAGGTTTGGAAAAACATAAGAGTAAGTAAATAATAATTTTTTTTTTTTTGGTGAACCATCCCTTGAAGTCAGGATGCTTGGAAAAGTGAAAGCACTTTTCTGCCTCAATAAGTTGCACGATTTAAGGTCACATTCACAGCCATAATTCAAATGGTGTGGGACAGGTCACACACCAAATGTTTTGTCTGGGAACTGTTAAGCATGACAGATTGTAATAGTGATGTTTGCCTAAGCAAAGGATGAGGAACTTTAATGGAAGTTCTTTGGAAGCAACAAGGAAGTGAATTGAAGTTAGAAACAACTCAACATTTAACTACAGCTGGTTATTTCTAACAGCTAGTTCTGTTTCAGCCTTAGAATGTTCCACAAGTGTTTTACGGGCAAGGGACAGGGCAGGGTCTGTGGACCGGTTTCTATGTGTGTGTTTGTAAAGGCTGCATCTGTGTATGAGCCGTTCCTTCCCCCTCTGTTGGCAGGCTGCCTTGGAACTGGGCCTGCTTTGTTTGTTCTATGTACATACCGTAACCAGGCTCTTCAGCTACCGAGTGGGAGAGAACCTCAGACTTCAGGGTCCTATAGAATGAATACATGGAGACCTTCAGAAAATTGCAAGTCTCTTGCACTTCTTAGCATGTCAATAGGATTCTCAACAAAGACTTTGCACAACTCATGCTGTGCATGTCACTTTACATGTTCTCATTAATTTGTTTAAACACAGCAAAAGCTAACAAGAACTGCATAGTTTATTAGACTTTATGAATCTTATCTTTTATAGGTGCACTCAGTAACTCATGTCATATTGGACCGTGACACCTAGTGGTGTGGATGCAGCATCATTCAAAATCAACAGTTTTCAGTTACAGATGCCATTGTAGAAATTCTCTATTCACATTGAGCCATGATTAATTTAATCCAAGGGTGAAAGTGTCCAATAACAAGACAGTTACTGAGGGGATTAGTTCACCCAAAAGTGAAAATTGTGTCATTATTTACTCAGTCTCAGGTTGTTCCATGCTATTTTTGAAACAAGAAAAAAGTTGTGAAGAATCTTCACATCTGTTAAGCTCCAAATATAATAGAAAAACAACAAAATAACCTCTGAATGTATTCAGAAGACTTGGAATATAGCACATGAGTCATATCGATGATTTTTATGGTACTTTACCAGTTTTTACCTTTTTGGAAATTGACAGCCCATAGAGCTTCCATTATATGGAAATGACCTGCAGAATTTTTTCTTTCATGTTCCACGGAAAACATTAACCTCGTGTTACTTGGAACTACATATAAATATTGACATAATTTTCATTTTTGGGTAAACTATTCCTGTGAACTATGGGGGAACTATGACAAACTTCACAGTTTCATTGCTAAATGGTAAGTTTGTCTGTCCATTGTGATTTAATAGTTTGGTATCAGCATAAGACTGTTTATGACAGAAGTTGAAGGATTTGGTTGTTGCTTCTTAGATATCTTGGCATTAATTGAAATCCCTGCATTTTGTTTAGTTTTTTAATAGTTCTTGATTAAAATGATGTGTCCTTAACACAAGCTAATGGTGTGCAGTTCACACTGTGTACTGGAATAGTCCCCATAAGAAATAACATTTACCAATCTTTCTTTTTTCTTTTAGCAAAACTTTCTTTTGTAAGAATAACAGTGATTTTCAAAAACCTGACATGGTTGAGAGAGTGGACAGTGTAAATGTGATCATTGTTTAATGTTACTTGCCACACACCATGGGAAATTGCACGTCTGTTTTCTGGCCAATGATGGAGTCTTGATTTAAACTTCCAAATATGGTGCTATCTAAGACTGCTCTCTTAAACAAAAGATGGGGATAAAATTATATAAAAAAAAAAGAATGTCTGATTTCATCTGACCATTCTAAGGAATATTCATGCTCTGAGTCATTAGTTTTACTCTGGGTTCATTGAACTTCAGAATCACCAGTTGCTCCACTATATACTGTAGATTGTTGAATCAATTGTGCATGTGTATGGTTGGTTTGTGAACAGTGTCATAGTGGTGAAATGGTGTCACGATGGTGAGAAGATATAAATATGATTTCAGAACTCTTTTGGCTGGATTCCAGTGGTCGGAATCAACTTTAGACCCTCCTCCCTGTTTTTTCTGGTTATGCAACAATTGACTGTGTCCCTGGCTGCTTATGTAAGAAGCTTGGTAACGGTAATATCTCACTCGCTAGTTCTGGTGTGAGACAGGGAGGGGTGGAGTGAGGGTTTAGGGCAAGGGAAGGCTGTAGTAGGTCAGGTTGGATCATTGCTACCTATTCTGTGGCTTATAGTCCTCTCTCTTTCACAACATTCTGCAAAGCGTAGATATAGGTATACGTGCGACACTCAGGTGTAGCAATATTTATATTTTGATAAGGTGGTAGCATGAGCTTAACAGCACAGATGGCAGGTGCAGCACAAACAAACGCTGGAGTCAGTTTTAAATAAGGAATCAGAAATCTGTGCTATTATAAAACACGATGAGCACAAATGCAAAATATACAGCATTTCCTGCAAAACACTCTTAATGCATTACAGGGATAGTTCACCCAAAAATTAAAATTCTGTCATTAGTTACTCGTCCTCATTTCATACTATTTTTCTAGTTGCTCTTTTCCATGCAATAACAGTGAATGGGTACTGGAGCTTTCAAGTCTCAAAAAGGATGCAAAAGCACAAAAAAAGTACTTTGAAAGTAGTCTGCATAATTTGTGTGGTATATGCCAAGTCCTCTCTAGTCATACGATATTTTTGTTTGACAAACAGACCAAAAAAGTAATTATTTACTGAAAATCATGGCATCAATCCTAAACCCTTGGAATGTTAATGAAAAAAGTAGCAGTGCCGTATTCATGAACACATTATTTTTAGTCCAATTTTTTCGCAGAATCAGTTGATCCGGTTCACAAAATCAGTCTACTACCTGATCGGATCGGTTCAACTTAATGAACTGATTACAGTGGTTCACCAGTTAAAAGCTTACTGGAGTGGAAGATGATCAATGAATAACAACTTAAATTTCAGTACAATTCAGCACTGTTGTTCAGTATTGCACACTGATCAGATGGACCAATTTTATGATACTTTTATAGAGCATTTGTGTTCTTTATGAAGCCAAAAGACTGACCAGTACATTATTTAAAATGTATTATTTTGTGTTCAATAAAATAAAAAAGTCATACTGGTTTGAAATGATATGAGAGTGAGAAAATAATGACAAGATAGGGTGAACTATCCCTTTAAGTCATTACATTTCAGTATGAAGATCTGACTGCTGCTTCTGTGTATTTTTTATTTATTTTTATAACCATGGCAGCTCTGCAAGGACTCATTAATCTGTGTCATTTTACTGTAGCTCTTGAGGCCAGAGGAGGTTGAGATCCTAGTTTGTGGAAGTGCTAATCTGGACATGAGCTCTCTGCAGCGAGTGGTACAGTACGAGGGCTACAGCAAGACTGACGCCACCATCCGGTACATGCTCTGTTTCATAGTTCTACTCTCATACTGTATGTAGTCTATCACTGGGAGGGTGACTGTTTGGTCTGGCATTGCAGGGCCTTCTGGGATGTCGTACTGGCCTTTCCTTTGGAACTACAAAAGAAACTTCTCCACTTTACAACAGGAAGTGACCGTGTTCCTGTGGGAGGAATGGCCGACCTCAACTTCAAGATCTCCAAGATTGATGTATCCACTGACTGGTAATCATCAACTTGGATGATTCCAACAAAATGAGTGTGCATGCATCAGTATTTTCAGTGGCCTCTGTGAACATGTTCATTTTCTGTTGTATTCAGTTTAATTACATTTTCTGTGTTTTTTCTGCAGGCTGCCAGTGTCACATACATGCTTCAACCAGATCTGTCTACCTCCATATAAGAGCAAAAAAGAACTAAGGCAAAAGTTAACAATTGCCATTTCAAATTCAGAAGGCTTTGGATTAGAGTAGATTACAGTTGCCTCAGTAGCAGACTGATCTCATGAAAATTACGTGACTATGGCAACATTTTTGCAAAATGATATTAAGTGGTTCCTTACACATATTACAGCAGTTATGAGGTGAAATGTCCACTGAGTGATGCTTAAAGCAAAGAGGTTTTTAACTCCTTGCCCTAAACCTTAATTCTTAACCTAATCAATTGTGTCACAAAAAGCAAATGTGACATAAAAGATGCAACTGCTAAAGCGACCATATCATTTTGTGGTGCTTTAATAACACTTTCGGTGTCTGTGTTTTGATGTCATAAGATGATATTGTGTGAGGAAAAGGGCAAAAAGTTAATGTTTATCAATAGATAATCTTCTGTTGTACTTGTTTTAGCACTTCTAGTGTTTCACCAAAGAACTGCCATGATATGTACAATGAGCCTAGTAAATTTCATTTTGCAAAACTATAGTAATTTTATTCAATGAGACCAGGTTGCTCTGTAGACATTAGGGTTGCGCTTCATTAAAAATGCCATTTGCATTGAGGTTGCTAACAGGATGGAGAATTGTAAGTTGAATTTGAACTTAAAGTAGAATTAAAATGGAATACATTTTTTTTTTAAATCATGTAACTGCCAGAAGTGACATTTTTAATAACAGATTTTGTTCTATGCATCACTTACCCTTAAACATCAATGTTTTACATGGCAGCTATATACATTTATATTTGATTCATATATTTCATAATATTTCATAAATTAACTTGAATTTTCCTGGAAGAACACTTCCCAGAATGCCATTTTTACCCATATAGATTTTTTTCCAATTCAACATCCTGTGACCAGTTCAATTCAAATTCTCATTATATAATGGGAGCCAATTCCTAAATTCTGAGATATGCTCAACATTGGTAGAGATTATAATCTACGGTCATGACTGTTTTCATTGTGTGTTTGATTAATTAAGTTTTAATACTTGTTAACAATATCAGGTAAGCATGAGGATTACGCACAGCATTAAAATGTAAGGTCTAGATGTAAAGTTTCAGCAGTAGCCAATCAAAATGATTGTGTTGTATTGTGGATTGTGTGTACAGTGTAGTATTTTTTGTGAACCAGGGTTCTATGAGGAATCCAGTTAAGCTATTTGTCTTTAGTCATTATGTACAGTAATTTGGACTCATCAAAAATGACTGATGTCTTAGTGAAGGACCAAACATTTCATGTTGTATTAGAATATTTGGACTAAATGACTAATATAGATTAAGTTTATTTTAACTGCATATTGCTGATATGTGAAATTAAAAAGGTTTAGGATTTTCTCTTTAACATGGGTCTGGTTTTATGTCCCATGCTCCCCTATTTAAATGTTGGTAAGTGGGTCAGTAAGAGGCTTGAGCTCTGCTAAAATAGCTGGGCAAACGGTCTGTCAAACCATCCCTGCATTCTTAAAGAGACAGCGCTCTGTCTCCCGGGTTACGAGAGCCCACAGTTAATCAAAGCTTCTGTGTGAAATGATTCTGGTGAGCTGTTATAACTTAAATGTTAATAAACCAGAGCTTTGGTTTGTGTCTGAGCTCAAACAGCACAGTTTTGTTGCGTATAGTTTAGAAATCATTGACAACTCTTTCTTAACCTCTCTTGGGCATGAACAGAATATTTCTAAAGTGATTGTTGTGAATTATTTGCACGTGTCAGTGAATGTTTTCATGTTGTTGACTAGCCATAATGAGGATGGACAATTTGTGCTTGTTTCTTTTTATCTTGAGTGATTCTGGTTATTCTTCAAATAGACTGGTGGACAGCAGTATTGACCACAAACAGTTTAAGATGATTTTATTTTACGACCCATGCCCTGCCTTGTGATATCGGTAGGAATTAAACTTTGAGGGAAATTGGTCATTCTCCCCTTCTATCTTGGTGTCATATTTTCACATATTTCTGCCTTATTATTGGTCACTGCCTGTGGGGTTTGGACAATGTTATCTGATATTCATTGGATTTACACAGTGGCTTTATCTGCATTTATCTCTTGTATTATCTGTCAACCTGAATCACTTCAGTGTTAATGCCTTGGTTTTATGTTTTCTAATGACTGAATACAAATGTATTTACATGTATTTATTTTAACTTTGCTCATTTTTAATGAATAAAGTTATACAGTAAAGTGTTTTAATGCATCAGAGCATTTATTATGTAATACTGGAAGATGCCATTTCCTACATTACTTGAACAGTTTTTTTGGTTGCTTGGGGTTATTGCTACTTCCTGAGTGAAATCTGAGTTTAAAGCAACTTTAAAAGTCATTAGAAGAATCTGAAGGTCAAAGAACGAGCTGCAGAGAGCACAGCTTGAGTGTGCTGGCATTTTATCTCAGTCTTTACATTAAAAAACCTATTATTTAATTTAGGAAATAAAAAAATTGTTTTTGCTGTTATAATTATTGCTATTTCACACGCTTTCGCATATAACATTACAATCACCTGACTAAAAATGTATTTGGAAAAATACTTTTTGAAAGTTTACATATGCAGAGTTGTGACTTGCTATACTCATTATTAAATAATTATGCACGCTATATTAATTGCAAAACTATTTCGAATATTTGTAAGAATAGTTTTAAAAAATGCATTTGTCATACCGCAGGACCATTAAAAAATAACTAGTGGAGACAAAAAGGTGAATAAAATCAGTGAACCAAGTAATAGCACCTAAAATAAACACTTTCCCTTATAGGCCTACATCTATTTAAATTTTAACTTAAAATCTTGATGTTGCTTATCACTCTGAGAAAAGCGTAGCAGATGTTTGTTTAATTGCGTTGTAATTATAGAAATAAGCCTAATTTTTCTTAAATATTTAATAATAAAATAAAAAAAGAGACGACATTACAATAGCTGACACTTTAAACTGTATCAAAAATGTTGGTGTGTATAATGAGATAATAATAAATAATGAGATGACTGTTAAGAATTTTGCTGAAACACAAACTGCATCCAGCAAATCCACGTCTGGACTAGTACTTTTTTTTTCTGTAACCCCTGGTGAGGTCAGTTCATATTCTGCAGCTGCAGCAGTCTAATGGTGTCAGGTTTTGCAACAGAAGATCCAAAATACTGAAGGAATATTCCGGGTTCAAAACAAGTTAAGCCAAAGTCTTTCTAGCAAGTCAGTCCACTGTCGGCCATCTTTAGAATGCTCTGGGGGCTATTTCCAGTCATGTTAGTGCAGCTCCTATCTACTTGAATGGGGGAGACCTAAATCTCAAAAACAGTTGGTCAAGATTATGATCAAAGAACATATTTCAGGGGGCCTGGGTAGCTCAGGAAATAAAGACGCTGACTACCACCCCTGGGTTCGTTCGAATCCAGGGCGTGCTGAGTGACTCCAGTCAGGCTTCCTAAGCAACCAATTGGCACGGTTGCTAGGGTGGGTAGAGTCAAGTAAAGGTTAACCTCCTCATTGTCACTATAAGGCACAAGGCACAGCTATCACATACCAAGAGACTCATAACTGTAACGCATCTTAATAAGGGCAAAAATATGGCATGTGGGCGGTAGTGATCAAGACAGAGCAATATTTCTATGCAATTTATCTATTTTTTCCCCTCACTCCCTCCCACAACACAGATTATGCATTCCATAAATACCAAAATATACTACATATTCCTCACAAACATTTCATCTCCATCCAGAACACACACACACACACACACACACACACACAAACATGTTTCTATATCATTGTGGGGACTTTCAATAGACTTCCATGCATATTATGGATTTTATACCGATCTAATGATAATTTCTATCCCCTAACCCCTAAACCTAACCCTCACAGAAACCTTTTTCCAGTTTTCCATTTTCAAAAAAACATAGTTTAGTATGTTTGATAAGCCATTTCCCCCATGGGGACTGCTGGCTGGGCCCCACTAGGTAGGTGATCTCAGGTTTTACTATCATTGAGGGGACATTTGGTCTCCACGATGTAGTACAATTCTTTCATCATTAGCTCACCCTTATGTTGTTCCAAACTCACATGATTCTTTTTCTGTAGAACACAGAAGGATGATCCCAGAATGTTACTTAGTTACCATTCACTTTTATTGTATGGAAAAAAGATGCAATTAAACTGAATGGTGACTGAAGCTAACATTCTGCCTAACATCTCCTGTTGTGTTCCATGGCAGAAGGACATCCTGTGAGTTTAGAACTACATGAGGGTGAGTATGTGACCTGTCTCTTTAAGGGGCCATCAGACCAATCTTCACTGCAGTTCAACTGAGTTCAATAGCAGTTTAGAGGGCTTTAGCTTTCCTCACCTGTGAGGTGAAAGCAGATGAACAAAACAACTCCTGAAATTTGATCTGGATTTTACAGAGGTCAAGGGCAGCCATTTAGAATGCCTTCTCAAAGCTTGCCGACTTAGATTGACAGTCACCATATCAGGAAACAAGATGTTGGGTAAGAAAATAACTTGTCAGCATATTCCAGAAATCTTTGTGGGAGCTGCTTTTGTCCAGTTTGGCTTGATGGGTACACAGTTAAGAGGTAATGGCTCCCCATAGTGTAATGCTGAGGGGTGGGATGGGCATGTGATAAGTTAGGTAAACAGGTGTTTGTGACTATGCTATGTGTTGAGTTGTTAAAATAGGTGTACTGACAGGTATCAACCGATGGAAACATTTGTAAAGGTGCCAGATATACCGCGAGCATAAGTGTATCAAGTTATTTGTTTTGTTAAGTGCTCCAGCCTTATATATATATATATATATATATATATATATATATATATATATATATATATATAGTTACATATGTTACAATTACAGAACATATCATTGATCTTTGTTCTGTATTTCAGAATTTCTCAGTAATTCATCTAAACACTACATGTATCACAAATTAATCTTTTGAGGATGCACAACAACTTAACTGTACCTAATTTTCATGTAATTTTCTAATTTTTCCAAATTGCAGCGGTCACTAACATATAGTTGAATTCAAGAGTCAACTTGTGAAAATGCTTCAACATTGCATTGTTTCTAATTTAATACAGTTTTTTTTTTTTTAAGAAAAATGTTATTATCGGCATAGTAATTAGAGTCAAAAGCTTAATAGAACATTCCTAAATTCTCTTGTTTTGGGTACATATGTATTTGTATGTTGTTGCTCCCAGAGGCACAAGACATATAAATGTACCTTTAAAGGTACAAAATATGTCCTTAGGTTTCAATTATTTACCCATAATATTATCCTTACACAAATATTTGATTTAATGACCTTAAAAAAAAAAACAATTTAATGATAAATAATCGTTTTGTCTCATAAGAAATGTGTTAATTTCAGCAATTTTCATTAGCTACATAAATTTGCAACATTAAAAACATAATAATAATAATCTCAAAATCAACCTTTAGACATTACACGCAAAGATCTCATGGAACAGGAACTTTTTCCTGTGTATAATGACATGTGTTTAGGAATATGCTGTGGTAGTTTTTGTTGTTATTTAGTGTTTTAGGAGAAAATTCAATTAATGGAGCCTTTTATCCCACTTAAGCCCCATTGTACCCTATATTAAAAGTAAAGGGAAAACAATGCCCCATGAATTCCTCTATTTATTATTTGTAACATCTGATATATTTTTAAATTGCATTTTAGGCTTAGTTATGCATATTATTCCATGAAATTATTGATTTTCATTTCATATGTAACATCTTAATTTTTCAAAATGAAAATTAATTGTATTAACATAGATTAATTTAAGCATTTGACATAAAAAGGATGACCATAGTATTTTTATTTGGTTAGATAAATATGCCATTGTAAAGGTGCTGTTACAATTCTCTGATGTTTGCCCTGTGTTTAGCCTC